>NC_069120.1:44776417-45028917 GCF_025612915.1 Magallana angulata | reverse complement strand
CGAAGTTTTACATAGGAATATATAGAATAAATCTTTAAAAATCTTCTTCTCAGAAACTAATCAGCCAGGAAAGCTGAAACTTGTGTGGAAGCATCCTCAGGTAGTGAAGATTCAAAGTTGTGAAAATCATGACCCCCGGGGGTAGGGTGGGGCCACAATGGGGGGTCGAAGTTTAACATAGGAATATATAGAATAAATCTTTAAAAATCTTCTTCTCAGAAACTAATCAGCCAGGAAAGCTGAAACTTGTGTGGAAGCATCCTCAGGTAGTGTAGATTCAAAGTTGTGAAAATCATGATCCCTGGGGTTAGGTTGGGGCCACAATGGGGGGTCGAAGTTTTACATAGGAATATATAGAGTAAATCTTTAAAAATCTTCTTCTCAGAAACTAATCAGCCAGGAAAGCTGAAACTTGTGTGGAAGCATCCTCAGGTAGTGTAGATTTAAAGTTGTGAAAATCATGACCCCCGGGGGTAGGGTGAGGCCACATGGGGGGGGGGGTGTTAAAGTTTTACATAGGAATAAAGAGTAAATCTTAAAAAATCTTCTTCTCAGAGACTAATCAGCAAGATGATTCTTTATAATTGTTAAGACTTTGGCTCCAGGACAATTCTTCGGCCTCACAAGAAGGTTCAGAGTTTGATGTAGCTAAATATCCCATATATAAACAATTGTAAAGGATCTTTTTGAGAACTGCAATACTCAACATGTGATATGACTATAAAATTGAAGCAGGCAGCTATTTTTTCATTAGAATCTTTTTGTATTACTGTTTTGGGTTATTGCCCTTGATTTATTGATTCTTGATTATTTTAATTAATGCATCCACTGTTAACCAATTAATGTGATGATTATTTTTATACAATAATAAATATTCAATGTATATAAGTTGTTCTGCATAAGTAGTTTTGGGTTACGCTGGATTAGTTTGTTTATTTTTGATTTCCAATTTTTAGATACTATGAATTATTTTAGACTGGCACATATATAGGGACAGTGTCTATTGCATAGCAACGAGCGACTGTTTGGGGTTAAACTTGAATAGGTACGGAGAGATTGAGGGTGTTGACATCCCTGCTCTTCCTAATATTCGTGTTTTTCTAACCAACGATACAGAATGTGCGGTCATTTCTGCCCTGTATCGCATCAATACAAATGTGCGGTCATACCTGCTTGTATTGGTGGTGGTTGCGGCGGAGCACTAGTGTATGGTCATCCCTGCTGGTGTTCTGGCCTTTCTAGAGCAAGTGTGCGGCACTCCCTGCGTTAGGTTGAGCTGTTGGCGCAAGTGTGAGGTCATCCCTGCTTGCGTTATCTCTGCTTGCATTAACGTTGGTACCTGTTGAGTTGCGTAGGTGTGCGGTCATCCCTGCCTGCATAACGTTGAGTCCCTATATATGTGCAGGAGCGGTGATTAAAGTCTGCTCTTGTAAATATTTTCAGCAATCAGGGCTATCCGAGTTCCAAGGGGGAAAAATGGATTTTATTTATACAGGATCTACATGTATTAATGTACATTGTCCAGATTGTATTATGACTCCATTAAGCTGACTTTATCATACCTATTGTTCCTCAGGTGAGCGATGTGGCCCATGGGCCTCTTGTTTAACATTTCGAAGTTTTGATACTTCAAAATATTCTCACTTCAGTAAATCTATTATGGATTTCAATTCAAGAACTTTTCTGTGTTAAACAAATCCTACCATAATGATTCTTCTCATGAATAGTAATACATATCTTGTTGGTCTTGAAGTGGTGACGACCCCACGGCCGCCAATGGGACCGTGCAGTGGTGCTGTGCGGGGCTCAGCATAGATCTGCTACAGATCCTCAGAACGAGGCTAGAGTTTGACTACGACCTGTTCGAAGTCCCTGATCGCACCTGTGGGGTCAAGGACCAGGTGAGTCATCAACTAATTATATTCTTAAACTTTAGGGAGGCTGTGGGGTCAACAAACAAACTATCAGAACTACCTAAAATTTTAAGATATAATTTGTTTTACAATTATAAATTTTTATTTAGTGAAGAAAAAATCCATACATTTTTGCTTTAAAATTATGATGTTTTCCTATATTTTTATATAGAGTTCTTCTTTTAAATGAGATCAATTCAGTCTAAAAATGGCCAAGACCATCGAACCCTCTTAAATACATGTGGCGTTTAGGGCAGATTACTTTCATTAATAGCCCAGGAGCAAAAACCATGAACTCGCCTTTATATCTGTACATTTGTAGTTTTGCTTGCATAAAAAACTGTTATTTTAACAGAACACAAGAATTTGTAAATCTCATAGTAAACATGGTCGTATATTTGAAAATAAGACCGAGTTCATTCTAAAACCAAATATAAATGCCAGTTCTAATTAAATTCAAATCAACCAAAATATTCAACTTTACAATTGTATATAATGCATCCATTTACTGGTAAATTCTTATCTCAAGAAGGCTGGATAAATGTGACCATTTTTAGACCATATTAATCTCCTTTAGAAGGAGAGCTAAGTATGTTCTCGAACCAGTTCTGTAAATAACAGTCGAAGATTGGATTAGAGGGGGAAAATAGATATCGTTTCTCCATTGGATTAGAGGGGGAAAATAGATATTGTTTCTCCATTGCAACAAAAAAGAAAACTGATGAGTTAGCAGTAATTCTGACTACATCACTATTTTAATTCACTTTGCATGGTGCTCCCTGATTTCAAAGGAGAAATTCCTTTCTACTACAAAATTACAGAATACCAAAGTTGTTTAAGATACAATTAGCATTAAATCAGAAAACATGCTCAAAAAACGAAATTTGTTCCTACCAAAACATGCCTTCAATTTGTATACACTGGCTTATTTGTGACCATCAAACAGTAAAATTTCTTCCAACACCTAAGACTCGGAAGATTATTCAATTACAGAAGTGATAGCTTCGAAGAACATCATTTACAAAACTATTCACAGCATAAACGATTTGGCGTTCTCTTAAGATTACAGAATTGCCAAAACAAATTACAAAAAAAGTCAAAATAATTTAGAAAGCGTCAACCTTAACACATTTCCGTTATTTTTTGTCTATATAACAGGGAGTTTTGTTTTTATATATTGTTCCATAACAAGAATAAATATTATTATTTTTCTGTCATTCAGATTTCTCCAAATACATGCAAGCAGCTTATCAACCCACAATAGTCAAGCATACTTAGCTCTGGTTTTGCCACACACTGTGTTCGATTGGTATACGTTTTATGTTTAGGATCCAGTTATGATGCGATATTTTAATAAACCGATTATTTTTCTTTTGACTGAAAAAAAATTCTTTGCAGGCCTATATGTGTGAACATAAGTTTTAGAATTCAATTAATCGTTGATATTGAACACGACTCGATGACAAAGCAATAATTGGGAAGGAAAAAATTATCAATACTACATTGTACAATTTAATTTTTCAGAATACGGGAAAATGGAACGGTCTTATCAAAACCCTCCAAGAGGGCGGGGCCGACATGGCCCTGACGTCACTACAAATTACACCCAATCGGGCGGAAGCTGTGGAGTTCACGGTTCCGTATCTGGAGACAGGGACGGCCATTATAGTGTCTCTAAGGAACGACACAATCTCCGCATACGCAATCTTAGGTGCTCCTGACTTTTATTTTGTTCGGAAATAGCACACACACACAGATATATATATATATATATATATATATATATATATATATATATATATATATATATATATATATATATATGCATGCATTAATACAGTGACAGGTTCTTGCAATAATTTCATAGTTAAAAGATCTTAGACTATTTCTTCAACACTTACGGTCTGATTTTTTTTAATAGTGCGTCACTCAAAATCTCTATGTCGTTGATTCAAAATAAAGTATAGCCTAAGATCTAAGCATCTCTAAATCATTTTGAGACATTGCATCATTCAATTATTTTTTTTTAATTCATTACTATTGTAGAACCCTATGATTACGGAGCATGGTGCCTGATTCTGTTCATCAGCGTTCATTCTGTGGGGGCGTCCATCTTTATCTTTGAGTGGCTGAGTCCCCGAGGGTTGGACCAAGGCAGGACACCTATGCGAGGTAACTACCAGGTAAATTTGTACCTAGGAGATGTAACCTTTGGGATGATAAAACATGTACAGAGTATACTGCTTCCAAATATACATGCATGCAAAGACGACAGGTACTACACTAGGAGCCTTTTCTAACGTATTTTTGAGGTGATCCAATAATAATTCCAGTACGGTATCATGACTATCATCCCCACTCATAGGATATACATGTCTTCATTTTACAGAGCATTCGTTTTCCCTATTCCGCTCGTTTTGGTTAATCTGGGCGATGCTGTTTGGCGCCGCTGTGTCAGCTGACAATCCACGTGGTGTATCCGCCCGCTTCATGGGTAACGTATGGGCGCTGTTTGCTCTTGTGTTTCTTGCCAGCTACACAGCCAACCTAGCCGCCTTCATGATCACCAAAAACACGTACTATGACTTGGAGGGGATTACAGACTGGCGAGTTAGTGGTGATTTAGTTAAGAACAAATATGTGTGAAAGTCAAAATAAATCAATAGATAGATGAATAGACTAATAAATAAATAATGATTATATCTTTTATGCTTCTTAATGACAGATTGTCTTTGTATGTAATAATGTCAAGGTACATCCGAATCAGCGTATGCCAGACATAGGTTAGCTCTTACTAATACTTATATGATAGGAATGGCCAGTTTAACCATACATGTTTCAGCTGAACTCGCCCCTCAAACACCAGCCCCCGTTCAAGTTTGCAACAGTGTTTAACAGCAGTACAGAGGAGAACCTCCGAGACAACCACCCCTCCATGTACGAGTATATGACAGACTTCAACACCCAGAACATCAAGGAAGCCGTAAACTTGCTGAGAAGAGGGTGAGGGTCACGTGATCTATGACGTAATTACTTGACGTCTCTGTAATAACGAGTTGTATCCGGCGTTTGCATTATTTACTTTAACATCTGCCTGGAATCTTTTCTTAAGTAATTTTCACAAAAAAGAAACAGCAGGATTTCTCTTTTAGTCTGATTCCCTGTGCCTTTTGACAAAAATGTTTTGATTTTTGCAAATCAAGTAAAAGAGGATAGACTTTACTGTAAACAATTTACATTTGGACATGTATTTTCCCCACTGTTTACATACCATTGTTTGAAAATCATTTATCTTCAGAGTTAACAAAACAGAAAATTACATTTTCGCTGAGAAGAAAAATTGAAGTCTTTCTTCTTTCCACAACGCTGATTTTTTTTACATACATATATCATCTTTATGTCGAAAACATAATTGCTTTGTAAACGTTGATGTAATATACAGAATTTACCACCCATGATCACAAATGACTTCATTGACTTCCGGTACATGTTAGATCCGTCCGTCCTCACCGCTTTGGTTTTAGCTTTCGTAGAAACAATGGTTTTCCCGGAATCAGTTTATGTATGTTTATTCAGCTGTGTTTATTTTAAAAGGGGGAATTTTAAACAGACATATTAAACATCTTACATCTGTCCATAAACACATAATTCTTTAGGTCGTTTATCATGTATGCTGAAAAAAAGCAAACAATCAATTTTTACACTCACTCAAAGCCACCCATTGAAAAGTGAATCTCATTTTTGCATATTTAAAGACTCAATTTACTACTTTTTTTGCATTTCAAGGATATGTTTTACGTGTGATTTAAAACATTTGCTTTTAGAGATCACAAAATTACATGCAAGAGTTGATAAAGTGTCAATGACAATAAGTGAGATCTATATACTGTGAAAGCAAAAACCTTTAAAGCTGCTTGGTCCGATTTTATATCAAATTTTATGCACGCTTTTAAACGATGGCTAGGCCTATGCTTAGTATATGTATAATAATAGACATTGCAGTAGTTTTACCCGTCAATTATGCCAAATCTCAATGAAGAAAAATACGTACAAAATTTGCTCATTTAAAGGTACCTCGTTATTTCGCCTCATGTTAAATTTTACCCCTAACGACGAAACGGGTATAGTTGTATTACGAATTTAAAATCGCCTTAAATAAAGGTCGAAATGATACACATAAACATGTGTACGTTTTGTTCGCTAATATTTCTAAAGTCTGCTTTCTTTACAATCAATGCATAGCATGCGGGTTGAATAACCCCAATCATTCGGGGGAACGAAACCAGGCGGTTTCCTTTTCTAAACATTCCCGTGATGCATTTTGGTTTGTTTTTTCGTTTGCCCAAAGAGAAATTATTTTTATTTCTAACTTTGAAAGGAGACTGATTCTGCTGGTGTAAATAGGAGAAAGCCCATAACTTTCTAAGATAAATGATTTGTATGAAGAAAAAAAATTGATACTGTAATTACAAAAAAATCGGACCAAGCAGCTTTAAATATGAAGTATTTATGAATATATTAAAGTTCGTTAATCAATACTTACTGCAGAAGCAGACAATTTCGTGGGCATTATATTTCATTGATTATTGTTTTGAAATTGTTTCTTAGTAATTTAATTTCGTTGCATAAAATATCGTGTAATAAACTTTTAAGATTTCGTTCAAGATTTTATTTCGTTGGTTAATGTTACTAAGTAGTTATTGAGGAGACAAACAAAATTCTATCCCCAAACTAATGTTTTGCTTTTACAGTACTTACATTTGTAGTTGTATAAAACATGATATCGTGCTATACGAATATACCTTTTTTTTAAATATTGGTGTCACTGTATCTCTCTAGCAAGTTGTACATCTAATATTTATAGACAAGTAAGCTACAAATATGCTGCTAGAAACAACGAGCAAGAAAAAATGTTCAGTTTCCAACAAAATCTCATCTAATAATCAATTCATTAATTCAATATGTAGATCCAGAAGAATTTTGTACGTTGAAAATATGGTAGCAGATTGTTCGTTTTAGTCTTCTGAATTTTCTCTTAATAATTCCTCCTTATAATTGTATTATCTCCCTCAGACAAATCCAAGCGTTTATCTATGACGCCTCCCCACTACAGTTCCAAGTAGGCATTGACAAGAACTGTCAGCTGATGCTGGTAGGGAAGCCATACGCCATGTCGGGGTACGCTGTCGCCTTCCCTAAAGGTCAAACGGAACTGAAGGAGGAAATGGATGACCTAATTCTCGAACTTCAAGATGACGGTAAGGGGTACGCCCAAGGTCTTTCATCTTTGACATGTACATGTACATAATGAACCCAGATGTTATCGAAATTTAACAATGATTTATTTATTATCATATTGAATACCGTGATGATACATATTTTAACCATTCCATTAAAGTTAAACAATAAACAAATCAGAACCATTTTAACAAGAGCTTGGACTTTGGGAAGTTGTGTCAAACAGCAATGTGACATACATGTAGGCCTGTCTATTTCATTGCTAGCCACTCAGCAACCTTATGGCTCTTTGAAATCAACAAGATTTATCTGGCTTTTGAGCTAAGACTTCGCAATAGGTGCATATTTCACTTGAAACAGCGTCATTTTTAACTTGTTTTGACGCAAGAAATAGATAGCTACGTCCTACTGAATGTCCAAGGTCTTGTTATAATAGTTCTAAAGATAAAAATATAATACAATAGAGGTTTTGTCTTACAGGTGAGTTGGAACGGCTACGGAAGTACTGGTTATCGGGGCCATGTTATTCCAAGCAAAGAATTGGTCAGTCCAGCCAGCGCCTGCGCGAGCTAAACTTCACCAGCGCCTTCATCCTGCTTGCATCCGGGATCGTGCTTGGTGGACTGCTTCTAGTAATGGAGCATCTTTACTTCCGGTTTGGTAGGAAATACCTGAAAAAATACGATAAGTGTGGCTGCTGTGCCCTGGTCAGTATAGTAAGTACGATTTAAATCAAAGTACTGAAGTACTGACGGGAGTTAATTTTATCGATTATTATTTATCTTAAAATCAACGATATGTTATTTTGCTTGGCAAGTAGTTTATAATCTCTATTTGAATTACGCACATTTTTATAATATGGATTCTCGGACTTTTCCGACTAGAATTTCGAGAAAACCTCTTATGAATCATGTTGTGTTATGTTAAAAATAGAATTGATTTCATCAAACTATGTATCGGTGTTCGAAATATTTCAAATATTGTATGGATCCAACCAAAAATGAACTCTAGTCTCGGTCAACCAGATGCTCGGCTGTCTCCGTTAATCTCAGACAAGAGACATTAGGTCACGTGATAGCATGATGATGATGTTGCAACCTCTAAATATAGACTGACTCTCTGCTTGTCGGAGATGTACGGAGACAGCCGATGGTTGAACGAGACTATATTGAACTCTGGCGTAGGAATACATACGACTGCAAACAACTTCTAAATTGTTCATGCTATTTAAAATCTGACTATTTCTTAGGTATTTATTATAAGTTTCCTTTTAAAAAAATTCTTCAGCGTACATTACATCGAATTTATCGATTATTTTCAAGAACTAACTCTTGTCAGCGGTGATGATTCGTGCTTAGGTCCAAACACTGTTTCAGTTTCGGTTTGCCAGAGTAACTGCATAGGATAGTTGATTAAAATCAACTCCCAAAAACTACACACTTTTAGTATATAGTATGCTCAAGAATTCTGAAATTTATATTTATTTCAACATTTTTAGACGGAGGCTCTATGAGCCTCCTCTATTGCTACCGGTCAGCTCACATGTGACGTCGATAGTGGATTTGACGGACACCACCTAGCGGCAAAAATTGCAATATTCGTTTGGGATTCATCTTTCAGTATTATTATTGCAATAAATATCTTATTTGAAATTACAATAAATAGAACTATACATATTGCGATCAATAAACATAATTTCTCTCGAAAATGTTAGTTTATATGTCAAATTCCAAGTAAGTATGAATATGCATGAGTTTAAGAATAGCAATGGTGTGTAATCGTTTAGTGGCTATTTATACTTTTTATACAGCTTCCTGTCCGTGACGTCAAATAATGAGGATTCCTCAAGAACCATCTTGAAATATTGAATAATTATAAGATTCAATGGATAAACACGGCGTGGTTCTTAGTGTGTATCGTATATTACTTGCGCATTATCAATTAATCTCCTGCGGAGATATATCTTTCTATGTATAGCTACACTCCCGCCCCCGGCATCGATCCAATAAAATGAATATTCAACAAGTTGATCCACTGCTATGTGAACTTGAGTATTCCCCCAATTAAGTACAGACAACCGTGATCGTAGCATGGCACATTTTAGTTTAGCTTTACTTGGCATGCATACTAAACCTACTATAAGGATAGTGAAACAAATAAATTAAACATAAATTATCCAGATTACACCCTTTAATGCAACCCCCCCCCCTCACACACACACACTTTCAGTGTGTGCATAGGTAGAGTACCCAGGCCACGTGCTGTGAAGCTTGATTAATCCTGCATAGTCTGGCCAGCCCTGTCGATTTCAAAGTAAGTTTGGAAGTCAGTGTGTTTTTGCAAGCTGATAAGAGAATTTCGCGTGAAAAAAGTGTAAAAACATTTTACAGAATGTACATATTTTCTTTTAAAAGTGAAATACGGGGTATTACAAGACCTACCGCGGTATATTATTTTAAATTTAGCTTTAAAGAGATATTACAGCGAATTCTCTTCATCTTGGATGTTTCCCTTTTTAAACATAGTTAGATAAAAGAATAGAAGTCGTGCATATACTGAAAGATTGAATCTTTTTACAGCAAAAAAAAAAGCTCGCAATTGCGTGTTAAATATTTTCCGAAATTCTGAATTTATATCTCTAAAATTTTGTTTACACCACAAGTAAAAACTGTATAAATTCGTAATATTTTCATCCCTTGCAGAAAGTCACGATGAAATGTTTACAGTTGATGCGCTTAGCTGTTGATCAAAAGGCTGAGCTAGCAATATTTACTTTTTGACTGCCTGAAATGATGAAATCAACGGTAATTTTGAGCAAAATTGAGCAAAATGAGCTGTAGCGTCTCTTATATATAAATATTTCATCTCCATAACTTTTTGAAACGCTTAGAAATATATCACTCTACAATCGAATCGTACATTCTGCAAAAGAAAAAGAACAACTATGCGAGATTGAGATCATGCATGTATTACCTACATGTAACATTAGGGGTTTTTAAGCATGAACGATTCAGAAGTTTTTATTGATTATATAACATAAATTTTAGTATTTATTGTGAATCATTAGGTATAGTACTAACCAACAAAATATTTTTTGTTTGTAATTTGTTTTTGCATATTCTATAAAAGAGCATGAATATATTAGCAAAGTAGTTTCTGTACTGTAGTATTTAATATTGCAAACTCTTAATTGATACTCTAAACCTTCTATACCTTAAAATTTGAAGAAGAAAAAACCATTACTATTTTTGGTAGTTGATTTTTATCAACTCTCCTATGCATTTACTCTGGCAAACCGGAAGTAAAATTATTTTTAAATGTGTTTGGACCTAACCACAGATCATCGCCGCTGACAAGACCTTGTTCTCGAAAATAATCGATAGATTCAATGTAATGCATTCTGAAGCATTAAATATTATTATAGTTAAATATTGCTTGGATCCATATAATTTTCCAGAAATATTTATATTACTGAAACATAGTTTGATGAATTTCATTCTATCTTAAAATATTACGCAACATGATTCATATGATTTTTTTCTTGGAATTCTAAAAATTGTCGGAAAAGCCCAAAAATTCATATTATGAAAATATGCGTTATTCAGTTACGGATAAGAAACTACTTGGTATGCGAAATTACATATCGTTGATTTTAAGATAAATATCAATCGATGAAATCAACTCCCGTCGGTACTTCAATACTTGGAATTATTAGATTAATCTCCTCCGCAATGATGCCTCCGTCTTTCAGTACTTTCAGTACTTTGATTCTTTCAGAGTATGGGAAAATCCTTAACCTTTGAGCAAACAATTATGGAAGCCATAGACTTAAAAAAGAGACACAAGTGTAAAAACCCAATATGTGAAACCAGTCTATGGAAAATTAGGCATGAGTTGGACTTAGCGTTGTTAAAGATAGAGAAACTGAACAAAGAATTAAGGTAAGAGTTATCTCGCTCAGAAACATACTTGTTAACGAAAGTTATCATTTCGCTCACCTGAGCTGAAAGAATGTAAGCTTTTTTAATCACCTTTTGTCTGTTTGTAAACAATTTAAATAATTTCAATTTTTCTCCAGAAATTCCAGATCAATTTCAACTCTGTTTTCTAATTTGTTCAAATATAAGATAAAACCCTTTTTAAAAGCGAATAATATTTAAAGATACAATAAATTGTTGGTGTCAGCATCATCTGAAGACCCAAATAGCCAGTTTACTAATCAAAAATTGCCTTATATTTTTAGTTTTATATTTGTTGATTGAATAACCTAGGGGTCAGTAAAGACCCTTTCAATATGTCCACATATGTCAGGTATACATTGTACTTAAAATATTATTTAAAATCAAAGTCAGTGTAAATTGTTACCCCAGATGAATGATACTAGTGTTCCCTCTAGATCTCTCATAGTTTTGATTTTTTTCTCATGCTAATAATTATTGCAATTTGTTTTCAGGCGTGAAAAGAATTTAAATGCATTAACTTCAAGTCGCCATGAAGCGGAAGGTTCATCGGATCCATTGCCGATTGGATGGAAAGACAACGAAGCGGGTGCCGGGTCGAGCGACGCCATTGATGCAAAGCATGCTGAGGTAGAAAACTTGAGGCCAGAGACTAACATGCGTAGGTCTCCTAGCTATACTCAAGCCGTGACCTCTGACCCTACGAGTGAAAGCGAGGCTCAACTTCAAGAATATTCAGACCTTAGATACAACGATGGAAAAGTTTATCAGAAAGTTGATAATGATGAAGTTTGAAGAAAGAGGCATTTATGACGCAATTTATTCATCACCTGACTTGGCGAATAAGAGCCAGTACTCAATTTTTACTCGGAACCGTCCATATGTGCCAAACGCCCCCGCGAAACCATAGCTAGCTAGGTCCCTCTCATAGACAGCAACGATTCGGTCAGTTACTAGTATTCCTCAGTGCATGTCATAGTGTAAGGATTTCATGAGAATAAGTGCCTTAAAACGAGCCATACAAAAATTTGGAGAACACTCCACAGCAGTGGTCAGAGAGGACTGAATGCTTACGTTTCATGTGCTATTACAGATTTACTGCTGAGTCAAGAAGCTTTAACTGAGGCCGAGAAAAGAGTTTTCATAGTTTATGTATGATAGAAATTTGTTGAATGGGCAAATATTATTCAGTTGAAAAACATTCTATTATACTGGCAGTGCAAAATTTTATTCCGAAGATGTAGCCAAAAAATATAATTGTGCTCACGAAAACATTCATTGAGGCAAATCTTTGTCTCTCTCCTTCTGGCATTTGAACATGTATTTATGAACTGCTTGTTTTCTATCTGTTTAATTTATTCGAAATTATCGATGCTAAGTTAGTAATGTAACTGTTTACCATACATTAATCAAAGTACTGAAGTACTGAAAGCCGGGCTCTTTTGGTGTGTCTTTATGCATATTGTGTAGTAAAGACCGAAAATCTCTCTCTCTCTCTCTCTCTCTCTCTCTCTCTCTCTCTCTCTCTCTCTCTCTCTCTCATGTCGGCAAAGCGTCAGAGAGCGACCAAATTTTGTAAGCGCCTATAAACAAAAATATGTCTGTCTAGTAGAAAAAAGTATTATGTATATTCAAGCATTACATATTCAATCCCCATTTCTTCAACGCGCAGCAAAGTTCATGGAAATTCATGCGCATTGTATGTGTCCAAAATGCATAGTCTTGTTTTTAAAACACGTTATTAATAAGCAAACTAAAAAAGATAGACAATTCTCTCGAAATTAAAATAAAAGAAACGAAATGCCAACACTATTGACAAAACGTGGCTCTTTGTGTAACTATTTGGTATAGCGGAAGCTTTGACTTTGACCCTGTTTGGTTTTTTGTTTACTTTTGAAGTTGTGCTATTTATAGTAACATTTGCGATTTGCCTGCCTACAGCCAAGACTCTGCTTTCAGCAGAGCTTGGCAAAAAATTGTGCATACAATACCTATTAACTTAATCAATAAATTATTTTGTTAATGAAGTTTGAATTTAATAGACAGATTTAGTTGATAATATGTTGCTAGTATATATGTTTTTAAAGACAAATTATTCTTCCAAGATATGTAAAATACATACAAATGTGATCTTAACACAGTTTATCAGAAGGCAGTTCATTTATGTATATGAGTGTCTAGACTGTTCATTTGTGTATATGAATGCCTAGACTGTTCATTTGTCTACATGAGTGTCTAGGCAGTTCAGATGTCTATATGTTTTGAGCCAGTTTATTTGTCTATGTACAGGTGTCCATGTATCTCAGTTGCTTTACCCTTGTTTGGGGAATTTGATTTCTTTTAAATTAATGTGAAGACAGTTCAGTTGCCTATATAATATGTGTCTATAGGCATTGATATGAAAACAACCAAATCAGTATATAGTACTGTACTAATACTGAAACAGTATTACTGTAGTTAGTATGCCGTTGTTCTCAGTTACTGTACAGTGTGTGTTGAGCATTATCAGTGTCCTGTTGGCCATGATTAATTGTGTACGTATATGTGGTAACGATACAGATCAAGGTGTGTATGTAATGTATGAATTCATTTTTTATAATTTGAAATGTTTATTTTATTTGTGCAAAGGTTTTAAAGTGGTTTGGAAAATTATACAGATTTAGGTTAACACTATTGATGCCAATTCTACATTCTTATCACTTTATCTCTATCTTGTCTCTACTGAGACTATTTTGATGTAGACAATATTGATTATGGTATTATAAAATTATAATATTGTATAAAATGCACGTATGAATTAAACACATTCATGTTCTAATGGAGAATCCAACACATAAATTATTTTTGGTCAATCTCTTTGTAGCTTTTTTCGCTATAGCTGCGAAATAATTCAATTGTACATTGTGTATTGTTTCAAAAGTGTGTACTTCACCTTACTTTTCCTGTTACTGTGTAACATGTGTGGGCATACTATTGTTTGGTATTCATAATGAGTAGGGATTGTATCAGCTAATAATGAACATGTACAATGAAGTGAATGAAAATGTCGAAATAAATAATGCGCGAGTGAATTAGTGAATTTATTTGGTGTATTGTTGAATTGATATAAAAACCATCAAATGATTCATTCTAATCTTATAAAAAAAATCAAATTGAACTCTTTTTAGTCAATTAGTGATCTTTTATAAAAACATAATTAAAGTCACGTCATTGGCGGATCGGGGGAGGGGGTGGTTCCGAGGGTCGGAACCCCCCTCCTCTTTTCTCTGGGACATTACGCATTTGTTGAATCTGTACAATAATATAGGTCTAAAAAGGGTTTCTTTGGAATATCTTTTAGGTTTTCTTTCGGAGGTTTGCATTTCATAGTTCTACAGAAGATATTGACTCGGTTGTAAATATTTACAGAATTTTAAAAATGGGAAAAATGATCTGGATCGATTAAAAAAAAATACGAAGCCAACAGATTTACAAAATAAACCTTTGGCATTGTGTAAACACTAAGCCACTGAACCAATATCAGAACTATGTTATAGATATAATCCTTGTGTAGTTTAGTATATAAGGTTAAAACTCAAGATACATGTATATGCAAGAGTAAACTGCATATCTATCTCGGCTATACCAGTTTTATGCTTTTCTGAGTAAGTTTTTTCGATTATTTTACGACTACTGAAGAACTCAGTTCAGTTTATTTTTGCTCTAAACTTCAAGAAACTCATTTATTTAAAGGAAACTTCGTAAAAAGGACTCAACAGTAACGGTAGATGCTTATGATATATTAAATTCTTTACACGTTATACGGACTTAATCCCCTCTGTTTTGACAGCTTGGGATCCATATTCTATTGTTAGGTGTTAGAGACCTAACTAGAACACTTTGAAATTCAGGATAGACCTCGGCGGCACCAAACATCATATCTATTCAGTCCAAAGATGTCTGGTCCGACAAAAAGTAAGATTTTTCTCACTTTTATCTGAAATATACTTGCAATTTATGATATTATTGTCAAACAACAGTACACAATTGAAAAGACTATATCGCTATTTTGCTACGAAATAGAAGAATTGATACGAACCCTGATATATTATACGACAATAATTTTCTGGACGCTTGTTTCAAACGAAATTTGATAATCATCTGCATCGACACATGATTTTTCAGACAGAAGATGGATAATTCAGTCTATCTTATTAAAGAATTACTAGTCTCAATGGTCTTGAAAATGGTCATAAAATAATAGATTTTGTTACAAGTTGTGTTAAATAATCAGATGTCGCTTAGAGAAGTAAACATCTTCCAAGGCAGTGACGGAAGAAACTGGTGTTGAGTTTGAAATGTTTTGACGCATTAATTATATGAATACAATAGCTAAAAATATGTGGAGTTACAAGAAAAATAGGGTTTTAATTATAAAAAAATATTATATACGCCCCTCTTTTATAAAAGGTCTATTTAATCATAATGTTTTAACATCAATAATTGATTCAGATTTCAATTGGTCATTTTAATAAGAGTATTTTTTGAACTTAAAAGATATCACATTCTTATATAATGAATATATTAAGTACCATTGGAATTCTTTGTTTGTAAATCGTTAGTTTTTGGTTTTTATGCATTATTCCAATAATTGATTTCAGAATAATAAACTGGGTGTTCTCGTGTATCAGTGTAAAATTTGATAATGCATTTAATCAACAGAGGTTTTTCGTATGAAATTTGATAATGTACATATTTTTAAATCGTAAAATAAGTTTGTACATTTATGTAAATACATAAATTCTATTTACAAGCACTGTGAAATTCTCATTTAATGCACAATCAATACATTTTTGTATACTTAGTAATGTCAGATGACATATAGGTCTTAGTACTAAAAGAAATAAAAACATACAGTGATTTTAATGAAATTTCTTGCTTTTAAACAAAAAATTTTAGGCAGCCCGACAAAACATTCATCACTTTTAATGACACACTAGCTAAAATCAAAGAAAGTGAACTTCACAGTTTACGCTTGCGCATATATGAAAATTCATTGTGGGACATAGTGAGTCAAACAATCATTATATGATTTAATTAATGTGTATCTTTACGGTGGGGTGGGGAGTTATTAAAGATCGCACCAAATTAAATGTGACCTGCCCACACTCATCCCAGGGTCTGTGAATGAGAATAAAATTTTGCGACCATTTTTAATTTTTTCTTTTTACTTTCTGCTACGTATTTGCATCGAGCAAAGCAAACTTTGATGAATTTCAACTTTACACGATGTCAGTAATCATTGATTTATCAAAATGGAGGTGGTTTTATAGCGTTAAAATCCGACAAGAAAATGAAGTACCAAATGGTTATCCATCCAGCGTCTCGAGAACTTTGGGCCACGTACTTAATACATACAGTAAGCACTTCGCTAGCCTGTCATCCAAGTGGCATCATGCTTTTTTAAAGCGCTAAGCATAGCTGCAGCGCTTTTTTGTCGCCAGATTTCTAAACCTACTTCCACTTTCGTTTTCGCGTTTCCTATATACCGCCACCTACTGGCGGATGCTGGGAGGTCGTACCCTGCAGATGACGTACTCTTGAAATATCATAACTTTGCAGTAGGCAAAACTTATTTAAAATGAAGTTATCCTGCATGCAGATGCATTTGTTCTACCAGTATATATTAATTTAACAATAAGTTTTATTTAAATGCCTATTTTATATCAGATACGGGTGCTCCAAAAGCCATATCATGATGATTTATTTCGAGAGCAAAAATGATGTTATATTTTAGGTGTTTATTAATAATTGGAATAATTCTACAACATCAATAGGTTTTGAGTGTTTTTAAATGTAATATGTTACAGTTATAAACACCATGTTTTATATAAAAATGCAGAATTTTTTATACAAAATTTTTTGATTAACACCTTTTCCACGATAATTTGTGCTGCTTTTTATTAACATTATTTGAGGCTTCATTTTCTGCATGCAATATTTCATTATTTATTATTTTTTTATCAATTTACATTGATATGTAATATTATAATTTCCAAAACCAATGATTTGATTATTATATAAAAAAAAAAAATAACTGTCGAGTTACTTGAAATACTACAGTAAATATAAGTAATAATTTTTATAAAGTGATACCAGCTAACCTCTTTTAATTTGCAAATATGATTTTATTAATGATCTAATTAATGTGCAGTATTGACAAATTACGCAGAAATAAAAACACTTAGTACATGTAACAGTAAAAATTGAAAGTGATTTGTAAGATTCAACATTGCTATGAATTAGATATAACTATTATATATATTAAAATAAATTCGCCTATCATGTGATAACTGTACCCATTATATTAGTATATAGGAAATGAAACCTTGCCAATTTAATATTGCTTGATAACGTCGAAAAAAAAACTAAACGTTTTCTACCTGAGTTCACTTTTTCTAAAAAGAACCCGTACCCTATTACATGGCTTCGAGTTTTCTTTAATACGACCTCTGATACGCTGGTGAAAACAGTTCTTCCATCCAATGGCAACTTTTCGGACCTCTCCGGCAGACCTCGTATATATTGCAGGTGTCACTACAGTATTCAAGTTTAATATATATCCCTACCATAAATGCGCATCTTTAGATACAAATTATAAATTCAAAACGAACTTCTGCGAAAATCCTTTTGACATTTTTTAAATCAAAGCTTCTACAATTTAGTAGCAAAAACACAGGTACATCCAGCAAGGAACGAAAGTTTGTTTACGTCGAAGTTACACGTGTGCTTGAAAACCACAAGACCGCAAGCCAAGAACATATCACCCCTCTTCCCATTAAAAAAAACAACACACATGACAAAACTGAACTAGCTCTCATTATTACAGAACGTGAATAGTCAGACATCTTACACATACCTGTTTTTTTTCATCTCATAAAAAGGTAGCCCCTGTCGCAGGCGGAAACGGCCCAATTCGAAGAAGAATTCGAATGGTTTTGCCTCAGCTAGGTTTTGACGTAAACCTACGGTGAAATATTGTTGTGACATCTGCATAGGTGTCCATGATAATATCCTTTTGATAATGCTTGTTAAAAAACACGATACTTTTTACGTCTGATGAGATGCGAGCTAGACTTCATTAAATCCAATGATATACCCTAAAATATACCCCAGAAGAGACCGTATAGTTGATCCTAAAATGAAAAGAAGCGACTCAATTTTGATATTCTAACATTTAATAATGTTTATTCATTAGGGGTCTTTGCATGGCGTATTGTTAAATAAGGCTGGAAATATTGTTCGAATACCAAAGCTTATATTTTGAAAAATAAGTAGCATTCCCTGCAAGGAAGATCTTTAATCCGATTAGTATTATCTTACTTTTGTCAAAACTTTTTGGCTTTTTATTTTGGAATGATATTGGTATCGTAAATTGTCACTGCATTTTGTGATGTTCATCTTTTTTTTGTTTGGAAGTTGTCAGATGTAAAAACAAAGAAATGGTGAAAATTAGCAAATAAACATACTATTAAATAAATATTAATCATCATTTGATCGTTGATATTGGCGACAATCTAATTTTACAAGAAGCATGCACTCTGAAGCTCCGCTAAACAGTAGCGAAATCTGTTTAAAACTAACTAGCAATATCATTATAAAATTACTACAAATAATCTCGATTTCCAGAAATTGCTAAAATTTTAAAATCAAGCATTCTCTTTTTAAAGATGCTTTAAGGCAAATTGTTATATAATTGTAAATTATAAATTTCAATTTTACATATTAAGTGCATTTTTTTCAATTACGAACAATATGATTCTTTACATGTATTTTCATATCAATCGATATATTTTTAACACTTTCTTCCCGGCTTAGCGCTTTTCAGTACTATCAGTACTTTGATAATTTTTTTTCCTCGAATCAAATGTGTTCAAAATTGTTAGTGTGGTGTGCAACTAAAAAAGTAAGTTGAAAACGCATCTATTCCATATATTTTTCAAATCTTTGAAGAGATTTTAAACCATAAAATATGCAATGAGAGAACAAAAAAACCCCCGAAATGTTGCCAGAACAAGAATATTTGTTCTTCAAGTGGAAACAAGAATTGATTGATGGTTGTAATAAAATCAGAGAATCTGCTCTCCTAAACTCATTGTTCGGTCCTTTTAAAATTGATAAATAAAAGTATCTTGCTTCGGAGTGTGGAATCAATAGCAAAAATTTACAAGGGCTCTCTACGTGTTTGTCCTATTGATGCCGAGCTGTGGTCAGATCGATTCAGACACCTTACACAAAAGGTAAACATCCGGGACCTCTCATTATTGTGACTCCAGTATCCCTGGAGACTATTTCAATTTACATTACTGAAAAACTAAGTTTGTTTAACTTAAGGATGATTCTTTAGTTCAGCAACGAGCTTTTAAAAATATCAGAAATGACATTGCTATTGATGATTATTGATGACTGATTTGTTATATAATGCACATGTTAAGCATGAGGTGTTAGGTAGCCGAAATAATTGATTTTATTTTTATTTAAAAAACAAAAACCAAAATAAAACTAACAAAATGGCCCAATTGAATTGCCGTTTTTAATATTTTCAACAAGTTATTTTGATAATTTTTTTAAAAATAACCATATCAGACCTATTTATCTTTGATTCTCAATTCACGTTTTTGCGATCACGCCTCTGGGAAACCGCTTATAACCCAGTTTGCATTATAGATTGCTTAAGGTCAAGATCTAGTAAATGAAAGATGCCTACAGGTTTATGAAATTCAAGATATAAACTCTTTTAATGATGCTTCATAACAATATCTTTGTTTCATAGGCTGTACCGGGGCTTAAATTTTTTGTAGACACAATGAAAAATCATGTTTTAAACAACCATTTTTTATGAAATATGAAGGATAAAAGTAGCAAATCTTGGAGTTTTGTCCATTTTTTACTAATAAAATATATCTAGAATGCCTACAGTCTCTCAAAAAACGGCATCTAACAAGCTCTTGACCTCTTCTTTAAAATGATTTCAAATTAAATATAGGTACCGGGATTACTTTTCCTGTGATTAAACATAGAATGTAAAAATATTGTTTTATTTTCTACATAATTCCTTTAAAGCCGTAAAATACGGGAAAAGATTCATCAAATCAATTATGACGTCATAATGGTTCTAGCACCAAAGAGACAGTCTGGGATCATTTACTAGATCTTGACCTTAAAAAGAACATAAAAAGTTATAAATGAATTATGAAATGAAAACATAGAAAAAATATGATGCTTTAATAATTGATATCAACGATTTTCATTTCATTTTACATAAAACATGAACCAAGCTGAAGCTAGCAGCCACTAACAGCAGCCACTAAGCCCGTAGAAGCTAGCAGCCAATAAGGAAATTCATCAAAGTACTGAGAGTACTCGAACAAAATTTTTTATTTTATTTATTTAATTATCGACATATTTTAATTAATATCAAAATGATTAATGCTCAATAATTTGTACGAGCATTGGCGACTTCCGAAGCAGTAAAGCTCGCCTGGATAAGAGTTATAAATGCGTCTTTGTTGGATAGAAATGAAATACGTATATACGGGTCATAAGTTATGAAAATAATGTTATCCTAAGTGTAGTCTTATTGATACAAATAGAAAAACTATATGCATCGTATAAAGTGATATACAAACGTATTATGATATAAAAGACATGATAAAATAAAGTAAATAAAAAGGCATAAAATGATACAAAAACAATAAAAAACCCAAAGCTAATCCAGTGTGGCAAGATAATTTGTTTACATCAAAGTTGAACATGTTTGTTTAAAAATTTAACCTCGGGCCTTTTCATTCCCCGGAAACAACATCAATCGAAAATTAAAAAAAACATCGTATTACATATGTATTGAGAATATGAGACAATAGAACACCCAGCATTATGATTTTATTCTCATAAAAAAATTATCATATGTCGCAGTCAAAAACAGCAAAAAATCATCAGGTGAAATTGGGATTATTTTGTCTCAGCCATGTTTTGACGTGAACCTTCGAAGAATACAACAATGGCAATGAAAAGGGTCGGTTTAACTTACCCGAACTGTGTCATATTTTAGCATTTCACAATATTATAAGGGTGAAAGGCGGGCCATTATTTCTTTTATCTTAAATGTGCATCAAACGGATACCAGGGCAGTGTAGGTGACCTATGGGGCTATTATTTCCCAGTCACAGATTTGGGCTGTAGGGGTACCACCAAGTGGCTCAAAGGGGTTCTGGCTCATTTCAGGGGTTTATATCTCACTTGAGATTGACCACAAGAACTTGGTAACACTAAGATTAGGTAGAGGACCTCAGGAGGTATTCATAATAAGCGTAAGAGGGCACCTATGACCCCTGCAAAAGGTTCGGTTACCTCACCCGAACTTTGTCCCAGGGGTTCTGGCTCATATCAGGGGTTTATATCTCACTTGAGATTGACCACAAGAACTTGCAAACACTTGGATTAGGTAGAGAACCTCAAGAGGTATTCATAATAAGCGTTAGAGGGCACCTATGATCCCTGCAAGGGTCCGGTAAGCTCATCCGAACTTTGTCATATTTTAGCATTTTACAATGCTATAGGGGTTTAAAGTAGTCAATTATCTTCCTTATCTTTGAAGTGTGCATCAAACGAATAACAGGGTAGTGTAGGGGGCATATGGGGCTATGATTTCCCGGTCTTAGATTTGGGCTGTAGGGGTACCACCAAGTGGCTCCCAGGGGTTCTGGCTCATATCAGGGGTTTATATCTCACTTGAGATTGACCGTTAGAACTTGGTAACACTAGGATTAGGTAGAGAACCTCAAGAGGAATTCATAATAAGCGTTAGAGGGCACCTATGACCCCTGCATGGGTCCAGTTAGCTCACCCGAACTTTGTCATATTTTAGCATTTCACAATGCTATAAGGGTGAAAGGCGGGCCATTATCTCTTTTATCTTTGAAGTGTGCATCCAACAGATACCAGGGCAGTGTAGGTGACCTATGGGGCTATTATTTCCCGGTCACAGATTTGGGCTGTAGGGGTACCACCAAGTGGCTCCCAGGGGTTCTGGCTCAAATCAGGGGTTTATATCTCACTTGATATTGACCACAAGAACTTGGTAACACTAAGATTAGGAAGAGGACCTCAGGAGGTATTCATAATAAACATTAGAGGGCACCTATGACCCCTGCAAGGGTTCGGTTAGCTCACCCGAACTTTGTCATATTTTAGCATTTCACAATGCTATAGGGGTGAAAGGCGGGCCATTATCTCTTTTATCTTTGAAGTGTGCATCAAACGAATAACAGGGCAGTGTAGGTGACCTATGGGGCTATTATTTCCCTGTCACAGATATGGGCTGTAGGGTACCACCATGTGGCTCCCAGGGGTTCTGTCTCATGTCAGGGGTTTATATCTCACTTGAGATTGACCACAAGAACTTGGTAACACTAGGATTAGGTAGAGGGCCTCAGGAGGTATTCATAATAAGCGTTAGAGGGCACCTATGACCCCTGCAAGGGTCCAGTTAGCTCACCCGAACTTTGTCATATTTTAGCATTTCACAATGCTTTAGGAGTTAAAAGTGGTCCATTATCTTCCTTATATTTGAAGTGTGCATCAAACGAATAACAGGGTAGTGTAGGTGACCTATGGGGCTATTATTTCCCAGTCACAGATTTGGGCTGTAGGGGTACCACCAAGTGGCTCAAAGGGGTTCTGGCTCATTTCAGGGGTTTATATCTCACTTGAGATTGACCACAAGAACTTGGTAACACTAAGATTAGGTAGAGGACCTCAGGAGGTATTCATAATAAGCGTAAGAGGGCACCTATGACCCCTGCAAAAGGTTCGGTTACCTCACCCGAACTTTGTCCCAGGGGTTCTGGCTCATATCAGGGGTTTATATCTCACTTGAGATTGACCACAAGAACTTGCAAACACTTGGATTAGGTAGAGAACCTCAAGAGGTATTCATAATAAGCGTTAGAGGGCACCTATGATCCCTGCAAGGGTCCGGTAAGCTCATCCGAACTTTGTCATATTTTAGCATTTCACAATGCTATAGGGGTTTAAAGTGGTCAATTATCTTCCTTATCTTTGAAGTGTGCATCAAACGAATAACAGGGTAGTGTAGGGGGCATATGGGGCTATGATTTCCCGGTCTTAGATTTGGGCTGTAGGGGTACCACCAGGTGGCTCCCAGGGGTTCTGGCTCATATCAGGGGTTTATATCTCACTTGAGATTGACCGTTAGAACTTGGTAACACTAGGATTAGGTAGAGAACCTCAAGAGGAATTCATAATAAGCGTTAGAGGGCACCTATGACCCCTGCATGGGTCCAGTTAGCTCACCCGAACTTTGTCATATTTTAGCATTTCACAATGCTATAAGGGTGAAAGGCGGGCCATTATCTCTTTTATCTTTGAAGTGTGCATCCAACAGATACCAGGGCAGTGTAGGTGACCTATGGGGCTATTATTTCCCGGTCACAGATTTGGGCTGTAGGGGTACCACCAAGTGGCTCCCAGGGGTTCTGGCTCAAATCAGGGGTTTATATCTCACTTGATATTGACCACAAGAACTTGGTAACACTAAGATTAGGAAGAGGACCTCAG
The DNA here is from genome assembly GCF_025612915.1 of Magallana angulata. Lineage (NCBI taxonomy): Eukaryota > Metazoa > Mollusca > Bivalvia > Ostreida > Ostreidae > Magallana > Magallana angulata. Next base: position 45,005,189 of record NC_069120.1, on the reverse strand, counting down.
GAGGTATTCATAATAAACATTAGAGGGCACCTATGACCCCTGCAAGGGTTCGGTTAGCTCACCCGAACTTTGTCATATTTTAGCATTTCACAATGCTATAGGGGTGAAAGGCGGGCCATTATCTCTTTTATCTTTGAAGTGTGCATCAAACGAATAACAGGGCAGTGTAGGTGACCTATGGGGCTATTATTTCCCTGTCACAGATATGGGCTGTAGGGTACCACCATGTGGCTCCCAGGGGTTCTGTCTCATGTCAGGGGTTTATATCTCACTTGAGATTGACCACAAGAACTTGGTAACACTAGGATTAGGTAGAGGGCCTCAGGAGGTATTCATAATAAGCGTTAGAGGGCACCTATGACCCCTGCAAGGGTCCAGTTAGCTCACCCGAACTTTGTCATATTTTAGCATTTCACAATGCTTTAGGAGTTAAAAGTGGTCCATTATCTTCCTTATATTTGAAGTGTGCATCAAACGAATAACAGGGTAGTGTAGGGGGTATATGGGGCTATTATTTCCCGGTCTCAGATTTGGCCTGTAGGGGTACCACCAAGTGGCTCCCAGGGGTTCTGGCTCATTTCAGGGGTTTATATCTAACTTGAGTTTGACCACAAGAACTTGGTAACACTAAGATTAGGTAAAGGGCTTCAGGAGGTATTCATAATAAGCGTTAGAGGGCACCTATGACCCCTGCAAGGGTCCAGTTAGCTCACCCGAACTAGTGTTACCAAGTTCTTGTGGTCAATCTCAAGTGGGATATAAACCCCTGATATGAGCCAGAACCCCTGGGAGCCACTTGGTGGTACCCCTAAAGATAAAAAGAGATGAAGGCCCGCCTTTCACCCCTTTAGCATTGTGAAATGCTAAAATATGACAAAGTTCGGGTGAGCTAACTGGACCCTTGCAGGGGTCATAGGTGCCCTCTAACGCTTATTATGAATACCTCCTGAGGCCCTCTACCTAATCCTAGTGTTACCAAGTTCTTGTGGTCAATCTCAAGTGGGATATAAACCCCTGAAATGAGCCAGAACCCCTGGGAGCCACTTGGTGGTACCCCTACAGCCCAAATCTGAAACCGGGAAATAATAGCCCCATAGGTCACCTACACTGCCCTGGTATCCGTTTAATGCACACTTCAAAGATAAAAGAGATAAAGGCCCGCCTTTCACCCTTATAGCATTGTGAAATGCTAAAATATGACAAAGTTCGGGTGAGCTAACTGGACCCTTGCAGGGGTCATAGGTGCCCTCTAACGCTTATTATGAATACCTCCTGAGGCCCTCTACCTAATCCTAGTGTTACCAAGTTCTTGTGGTCAATCTCAAGTGGGATATGAACCCCTGATATGAGCCAGAACCCCTTTGAGCCACTTGGTGGTACCCCTACAGCCCAAATCTGAGACCGGGAAATAATAGCCCCATAGGTCACCTACACTGCCCTGGTATCTGTTGGATGCACACTTCAAAGATAAAAGAGATAAAGGCCCGCCTTTCACCCCTATAGCATTGTGAAATGCTAAAATATGACAAAGTTCGGGTAAGCTAACTGGACCTTTGCAGGGGTCATAGGTGCCCTCTAACGCTTATTATGAATACCTCCTGAGGCACTCTACCTAATCCTAGTGTTACCAAGTTCTTGTGGTCAATCTCAAGTGAGATATAAACCCCTGATATGAGCCAGAACCTCTGGGAGCCACTTGGTGGTACCCCTACAGCCCAAATCTAAGACCGGGAAATCATAGCCCCATATGCCCCCTACACTACCCTGTTATTCGTTTGATGCACACTTCAAAGATAAGGAAGATAATGGACCACTTTTAACCCCTATAGCATTGTGAAATGCTAAAATATGACAAAGTTCGGATGAGCTTACCGGACCCTTGCAGGGATCATAGGTGCCCTCTAACGCTTATTATGAATACCTCTTAAGGTTCTCTACCTAATCCAAGTGTTTGCAAGTTCTTGTGGTCAATCTCAAGTGAGATATAAACCCCTGATATGAGCCAGAACCCCTGGGACAAAGTTCGGGTGAGGTAACCGAACCTTTGTAGGGGTCATAGGTGCCCTCTAACGCTTATTACGAATACCTCCTGAGGTCCTCTACCTAATCTTAGTGTTACCAAGTTCTTGTGGTCAATCTCAAGTGAGATATAAACCCCTGAAATGAGCCAGAACCCCTTTGAGCCACTTGGTGGTACCCCTACAGCCCAAATCTGTGACTGGGAAATAATAGCCCCATAGGTCACCTACACTGCCCTGGTATCCGTTTGATGCACACTTTAAAGATAAAAGAGATAATGGCCCGCCTTTCACAATTTATAACATTGTGAAATGCTAAAATATGACACAGTTCGGGTGAGCTAAACCGACCCTTTTCATAACCATTGTTGTATTCTTCGAAGGTTCACGTCAAAACATGGCTGAGACAAAATAATCCCAATTTCACCTGATGATTTTCTCTGTTTTTGACTGCGACCTATGATAATTTTTTGATGAGAATAAAATCACAATGCTGGGTGTTCTATTGTCTCATATTCGTAATAATACGATGTCTTTTTAATTTTCGATTGATGTTGTTTCTGGGGGAGTGAAAAGGCCAGAGTATAAATTTTTAAACACGCACATGTAAACAAAATATCTTGCTACACTGGATTGCCTTGGGGTTTTTATTGTATTTGTATCGTTTTATGCCTTTTAATTTACTTTAATTTATCATGGCTTTTATATCATAATACGTTTGCATATCACTTTATACGATGCATATAGTTTTTTCTATTTGTATCGATAAGACTACACTTAGGATAAAATTATTTTCATAAGTTATGACCCGTATAGACGTATTTCATTTCTATCCAACAAAGACGCATTTTTAACTCTTATCCAGGCAAGCTTTACTGCTTCGGAAGTCGTCAATGCTCGTACAAATTATTGAGCATTAATCATTTTGATAATAATTAAAATATGTCGATAATTAATTAAAACATAATTTTCTGTTCGAGTACTCTCAGTACTTTGATGAATTTCCTTATTGGCTGCTAGCTTCTACGGGCTTAGTGGCTGCTGTTAGTGGCTGCTAGCATTAGCCTGGTAAAACATGAAGCATTCGTTGAGATTGAGAAAAATAATTTAAGGCATCGGAATTCGCCCAGTTTTAAATTCGCTCGATGACAACGGGGCGAAAATAATATGGGGGCGAATATTTCCCTGTTTACAGTATATAGAGACTTATTTTAATAGCAATTCATATTTTTTTCGATGTATTCAATCACAGGGTACAAAATTTGACTTTTAACTCTAAAAATGCTACATGATCCTTGGGCCTAAACATCAATTTAAGGTTTTTCCGCAGTTGTTCTTTCAATAAAAACTGTGCTATTAAAACGTGATGGGCCAGGTTTCTTAATGCAAAGCTCTTCATGGCCAATTAATTAGGACGTAGACAGACTTCAATGAGAGGGGGAAGGGTGGGGATAAATAAAGGTCTGGTCAAATGAAGTGGTTTTTTTTTAATATTTTTAAATAGATTCATTTGATATACAATTTTTTTTTTAATTGGGGTCGAATTTACATAAAAGTTTCATGTCACAATTTCGACCTTGTCTTGAACTACAATTTATATGTTAGAGAATTTGATATCTCCCTGCATATTAGTAATATCTTTGAAATACAAATGCAAAGCACAAACATACATGTGAACATGCATTTGATTTCCAAATTGCAGTTTTCTGTTATATCAGTGCTAGTCATCTTCGGCAGATTTAGTATCCATTTAATCCGTATCGATTATAATTCTATCTTAGTCGATCAAATTGGCGGCTTATGAGCAACTGTCGTAATTTATGTATATTCATTGTTGATATCAAAACGGGTAGAGGGTTAGATACAGTTGTAAAATGTGTACATTATTGATGAGATCGATTGTGGTATATCTAGTCTTAAAAACAACTCGAAACACTATTCCATGTAATCCAATATTCTGTAAAGATTTAGCTGGACGTAATAAAAGAGAGTTTAAATGGACGGACTTTTAATAATTATAACGTGTGGTCGCTTGAAAGCTGTTATGCTCACTCATGCATTGCAAGTCTTCAGTGATTTGAGCAGGATTATTCGGAATTGTTAGAGAGAGAAAAATATTGACATTCAAAACCGTTCTGAGATCTTTAAAAAGAACTCTCCTCGTCGTCCCTGGGTATGCGATTTTTAATTTACTTGGGAATGGTACAAAATCGTGACGAAGGATTGCTCATTTGGTAGAAACGGTCCACGGAAATTGGTCAGAAACCAAATTCGGATTCAGCATCAGTGGTAGCAGAGATGTAAATTGGTTTCTTTGTGTTAACTGTAAGTATTGGGACAAAATAAGATTGACAAAAACTGAATTTTTGTATGACCGTATAAAGAAGATTTTCCCCATACACAATTTTAACATTAAAAAAAAGTAAAAATTTTCATTGATATGTGGTTTATCAATAGAACAAGATTGGTTCTAATTTAGCGTAGCGTCGGTCGTTTCATTATGTTGCAGATCACCATTAAAGGGATTCTATTATTTGCGCTGTTTGATTTGCAAAGAAAAAATGAGTGAAATTACGAAATCTTAAGTAAGATAATCCTAATTCCATTGGAAATCATTGGCTTAATATAAAAGGGTATTTTCTCGAATGTTTATACGTAAGCATATTACGTCACGTTATACAGTTCTTAAAGAAAAGAACAGCCGAATTCAATTACGATGGTCGTCATATTTGGGAATATCATGTGCTGTAATGCACAACAATTACTCATGTTTACATTCGATAATAATCATGAATTTTATGTGTATGCATGTATTTGTCTTGGTTTTTATGTGTATACATATATTTGTCTAGGTTTTTTGCTTACTGATATATAATACTTAACTCGTAGTTTTCACCTGACAATGATTCCTTGCTTTTTTACACTTTGTTGATTATATTTAAACATTCAGTCAAACAGAGTACACTCATTCGAACCATTCTGAATTCCCAAAAGAATGTGAAAAAATGACCCGGTTTTCCGATAAACGACATTTATATTCTAAGGTTTTGAAATACGTAAGAATCATTGTAATCATATTCTTATTACACCCTTCTTGTGATGGAAAAATTACCCGTTTATACTCATTTCCATTTGTGCAGATCTCACAAAGGGTCAAAACTACCTCCCCTCCCCACCGCAATTCTCCTTTTTCCTAAGATTGGGTCTTCTTTCTGTGTGTTTAACCCCCAGAGATACAGTGTGAATTTTACATTTTAACCTGTACAATTGCCAGACGAACATGAAGCCGGTCGTCAAAGAGATCAAAGCCTTGAATGCTCCTAAATGTCCAACAGTCGTGATATTGCTAAAGGTGAAAAAATCAATCAATCAATCATACATCAATAATTCAATCGTTTAAAGACTTATAACAATAATGATTTGTTGTTAATTTTTTTTCACCTATGAATTTTGCATTAAGTATTTAATCTATGTTGTCAGAATTTCTGATGCGAAAATCCTTTGTTACACAGGAAAACGCTTATTATATTAGTTTTTAAAACTTTTCATTCGCACAAATTGCCTTTTTTGATTGTGTTGAATGGTGTGAATTAAAATCATTGCGACTTTGAGATTAATTAATTATCATCAGAAGTCAAGGGGCGAAACAAACAATAATAACCTATATCATGGAAGTGGTCATTCAGTCTTCATCGCTCGGTATTGAATTCTGCGTACATTGATCGAGCATTTCTCATGAACCCAGCTACCATCATCCTTGTAGCAGAAGATATTTAAATGGATAGAAAAGAGCTGAATCAAAATCGAAAATATATTTACCGTATCGATTTTATTTTACACCGTTTGTAAAGGAATATGAAACTTATTAGCTTGCTTGTGAATTAAATAACTTTAAAACTTGATAAAATTATGAAGATTATATCTATAGGTGTTCTTCTGTAAATACGAAGTTTGATCTAAATGTGTAGTTGATCCTGTTGAAGTCCCTTCTTGAAGTATTTGCTCTATCGTTCCGAACCCTTCTTTACTAGTGCAAAGCTACTTTGCCCTTTCTTTGGTTATCAAAATAATTGCGATTTGTTATATACACATCTCACTGTGTTTTGAATCACTGTGTAAAGTTTATTCGGTTAATATTAGTGAGTGGTGATAGCTCATTCTCAATTCTTATACTTGTATGACGTCAGTGAAGAATTCAACGTTTATGCAAATGCAAAGTAAAATAATAAATCATTTTTTCTTTGAATTCCTTATATTATGTTTAAACTGCAGAATAAAACAAGCAATTAACGCAGATTTAGTTTTATTTAAAAAAAGATTATAAAAAAACCTGTTAATAACTGCAAGACATATCGAAAGTGGTATTTTCATTGCTTATAATGAGAAGAAAATTAATGCTGCCGGAGAATTTTACACGGTATGCATTAGTCCATGCACATCCTATTGATCTACGTATACCTTTCGGCGTAAAGCATGGGACAGGAACAAATGTTCGCTGGTTATGACCTCAATCTCCCGATCAGCGGTCATAATTATAACGGTCGATATTAATTTTTTTATTGAATTTGTTTTACTCTTTAAGCATTGATACCGTTTATAAAAGAAATATAGAGTACTTTATCTTAACTTGGCAATGCTAATCGAATTTTCATAAACATGCGCATGGTCAAATCTTTAATACGGATTTGGTACAGGTGCACTTCTAGTGTAATTGATTTTACGTCTTTGTATGTGCTAGATTCCATGAGGTCCGATTTTTTAAATCTGAATTTTTTTATTTGACTTTGTTTTTGCGGTCATTTTTGGAGGCAAGATGTTTATTTGTTAAATGCACTGCAAAATAATTATAAGTTAGCTAGAAATGTGAAAGCGTCTGGGGAAATTGGGACTAATATAGTAAATAACAAAAACCAATCAATATATTCACCAACTGAGGATCAAAGCAGCCTTAACGTAATTCATGCGTAAAACAAATGTTTGCCAAGTGTGTGTAATTTTGAAGGAAGAGTATTCAATGCCCAACATTGCACCACTGACAAGCAGTGTTTCAGCCTGTTGCACACTACATTTTGCGCAAATATAAAGAGGGGGGGGGGGTCGGACTTCGTGAGTCACCCATGAAAAAACAAACCTATTCACAAAGTAAAGGTACAGGAAATAGGTCCCCTTCCCCCAGGAAAACTTTTACAGATCCGTGCACGTAAATAATGCATAACATTTATAAGCAATAAAAATACACATACTGCACAACTGATAGTCTGCACATTTTTTACTGATATTGGTGTGTGGTTTGCATATAGTTTTGCTGCAAAAGACCAGAATTCGTGACAGTAAATAGTCTATTTACAATAGCGATAAGAAAAGGGTTGACAGTGGTATATAAAACGGTGGTTGTGCTAGGTGACTGATATCAGCGCGAACATTCGCCTTGTCTGCAAGATTTTCATGTATACATAATAAATAGGGTCCTGCTCCATTGGAGGCTATCATAAGCACCCTGTCTTCTGCGTCTTATCGTAGATAAAAAATTTCCTTTTTCCCTCTTACTCCTCCCCCTTTTCTTCTTATTCCCTAAAAAATGGACCAAGTCCCTCTGTAAGGATACCCCATGTTCAATTGATCTTCCGGCAAACTCGCAGAGTGATAGCAGGATTTGGGGATCAATTCATTACTTTGTTTTCTTATTTCATTATCGGGGGAAAGGTTTACCTTAGGAAACAAGGCCCCTCAGATGAGATCAATAAATGTTCACCTGTGGCTATTATCAATATACTTGAGGCGGTTCAAATTTAAAACGAAGACATCGCCATTTTCGACAAGTTACACTGCTGCACCACTCATCCTTTGTTTTTTTTTACCTGGAGTGACCAACTTACCTCAGTTCCCCCATCTTTGTCTAAACGTCCGTTTGATACTTTTATTGTGGAGTAACCAGTGAACAGTTTCTGTGGGGGAGACTTACACAGGAGGAATAAAAATGGTGTTAACAAATTCCCAAATGGAGTATATACTCCATTTGTTTTTAGGTAAGAAACGATTTCTATGAATGAAAATTAAGCCTTAGTTTTGGGGATGGGGATGTACTATTTAAAACATGTAACCTATAAAATAGGAATCGGGACAAGACTTTATAGAGGAGTCCATAATACTGCGTTATAATTCATTTCTTAACCAACTGATCTTGTCTGTCAGATTACGTTTGTTGACTTTGACTAAAAGTAAAGAAATATCACCATCTCTTAAGCAATGATAACACAGTATCCACAAGATAGCCGTGATTTGTATATGATCTTAAATAAATCACCACAGACGATTATTCCTATAGTCATACGCTTATTGCGACACTAATGTGTTATAATTTGACTGTTATATATTGTGAAAACAAACAGACAGGCGGACAGAATCTGTGGTAGACTGACCAACAGTCCCACAGACAAACGTGTACTTTTTATTTCTTCAAAGGAAGAAAATAGATAGGGCTGTAAGGGGGTATTAGTCACATATCGTGTGACAGAGTCTCGTTCGAAATAAACGTTGAAAATCAAATCAAATAAATTTATATAATTTTTTCGTTCAATAATGATGATTAACAGCGTACCGAAATAGGTACTTGTAGTCCCAATAATTCCTCCGCATGTCATGCGTTCGAAACCCTTTGGGTTTTTAAATTCTTTTTTTCCATCAACAAAATTGTGAAACTGCATTTTATTTTCATAATTAATATTGTACAGATAATGTTTTAAATATGATGTACTGATATATTTTAAGATGTCCCATTCCACCTTAACTCATTTAGTTGTATACTTTCCAAAAGAAAATAAATCAATGTAAAAAATAAAGTCATATAGCCTTTCTTAGCTACACGGGATTTTTATCAATCGGATATCCGTTTTCTTTTCCAAACTTTGGAAATTTTAAGGGAAGAAAGGGATTGGGCTTATCACCTTCAAAAACTCCGTTGTTTTCCCTATAGCCATGATGTAACCACTGAACTTCTTTTACAAAAAGTGATAGGCTTATTTGCTGCTGCATTATTTGTAATCGTGACAAAAGCTGGCATTCTTGTACAAGACATTGTATAGAGAAATGTAACTAGGTTACCAGACTATGATGTTTAATTATTTCACGTGTATTAATAATGGCTGTGTCTGATTCGACAACAATTGTATGTGATATGCTAACCCATCTTTGCAAGCCAGACAATTGGCTAGTGAGTATGGTACGGTACTAATCAAATTCACTTGAATGCAGCATGTCATAAATAAAAAATGATAACCGAAGACTTATATAATTTCATCATGCACTTGAATGTAATGTTATGGATACATCTCTGCATGATGTAGAATTATGTTCAAGATCAATTTTAAGTTCAGACTAGTCTTTAAAACCTTGATATATTTTACTCTTTTTCTTTACAAAGTAAAATATTATTGCATGAATATCTCAAAAATTGCTAAGCTATGATTTTTAAACCTTAGATTGTACCCCAAGTCTTTGGATGTAACTATCATTCTACTACAGTTATTGCCAAGATCAAAGAGATGCCGCGGACATTATTCTCCAATATACCACGAACGTCATCAGTAAATTATCAGATCAGAAATTCCTATTTGTCTCGCACTGATCATGAAAGTACAACTTCAAACTTTAAAATGTTTTAAAACCATGTCAGTTTCACGTGTTAGTTCCAGTCAAAACGATGTGTATTGCCTCTAATGATAATTTTAAGAGATCAATGCGGCTGTTCCTAGGACCTCCCCAGCACATTCTCACTGCGTGATTTTACATAAAATATATAACGTGCAGTAGTAATAATCGTATAAAATTGCCTTTAAAATATAAGGAATATAACTCACAGATATTTTACAAAGAAGTGAAGAGAATTAAAAATCCAAAGATAAATTCTGTCGTCTGCATGCGATTCCTTTGATCGATACACATGTAAACATTACTAACAAAACCGTTGGGGTTACACGGAACAGCCTTCAAAATGACCTAGATCGTCTCTCTATAGGAGAAACGAACTGTAGAAATACTGGGCTGTTAGTAGAATAGAAATAAAGTTCTTGTTTTCGTGAATGTTGCAGGATAACCTCCTCGGTCTCGAAATGTTGTTTGAAATATAACTCGTACTTTATTTCTTAATTCTAACTAATGCTTAATACAATCAATGTCAAATCGAATTCATCAAACATAGATCGAATTTATGTTAAAACTTAGATTGATGAACAGACTTTTAACTTTTGCAAATCAATTGTAGTCTGTCCGATAAACCCAACCGGAATTCCATAACCTCACAATCCGGTTTTCGTGCAGGGCAAGCTAATGTTTTGAAAATCGTGTCAATATCTTTGTGTTTGTTCCGAAAAATAAATCTTGCAGCTTAAAGTAGGATCTTACACCCTGAATACCACTGTTTTATCTTGTCATATTGGCACCGTTTTAGATCTATAGCATTATGAAAACAATCACCAGGTGTTTTTGTAACGATTTTCTCAAAGTTTTGATACGTTTTATTATTTTGCAACCCAAACTCACAATTTTATAAATTTTATATGTAGTTTATATAATTAAAGTTTCATCGTGTACGTGTTTACCGATATTTTATATGTGGTCACAGACCTATGAACCACATCTGTGCATGTCTCTGCCACGAGCAGGTGGCCATTCTTCGCAGAGTACTACATTATAAAAAGTTTAATTAAACAGTTATTTGATTAAATGTTTATTCAAATCGTATTTGTTTTATGTGTTATTTTTATATCAATTAAGAAGTAAATTGAAAGTTTATTCAGTCTATTAAAAAGATGGATATCAACTATTTGAAATGATATAACGCACATTGCATCATCGAAAACCTATATGATGAACATATAATTTGAATAAGTATAAAATTATGTCTGATGTTAGTAATATGCACTGAATATCATGGTTATGTTATAATATTGAAAATTGATTAACATAAAATATTTTCAATGTCTGAGGATATTATATGCATCGTAATTCAGGGTTTTGGTGTCTTTTATTTTGTAGAAGAGGTCAACACTCACCCTAACCGCAGAAAGGGTGCGGCTACAAGCAAGGTCAACGCCTTCATCGCCCTTCTCCCCAGCAAACAGCCGATAGACAGGCAGATGTCGCGACGATCCACCACCGCCAAAAAACGCGCCATCGCGCGCAACAACAAGATCCACCCCTCGAAAAAAGACCCGGAAATGGAGGAGCTGGAGGAACAAGGTATCGACGTGTCCAACCTCGAGGACGAGGAGGATGTTCACAGAGTCATGAACGCAATTAAACAGCTGCCGTGTCCACTGGCGGCAAAGCGGAGATTCAGGTATAAACCTAGGAGATTACTTGTAACGGCGCTACACATGTAGGAGGTCTACCCATTCCTAACAGAGAGAGAGAGAGAGAGAGAGAGAGAGAGAGAGAGAGAGAGAGAGAGCAATAAAATACAAGGTTAATTTTGTTGGACTGCCAGCCTTGACATTAATTTCTGTTCCTAGAATGTCAAGGCTGACCGTGCATCCAACGAAGATCGTATGCTATAATGTCGATATGCTCTAAACAGCTCTACCGTTAAGTAACTGGAAGACCTGCCATCTACATGTAGTAAATATAGTACATTGTTGTTGTATACCGAGTACACGGTCACAGGATCTCCCCTACATAATAACATGTATATAGATGAAGGACGGAACTCTGCCTGGGCTATCCGTTGTTTGTTCAAACCAATCAAATAATATTATTCACAACTAAATCAGAAACATAATACATCGTGTAATGTGTGTGACCAGCAATTGATAAAATGGCAAGTGGTGCATCAGGTAAGGTATAAATATCACTATATACCCATTACCTACATCTAACTTAAGTACTTTAACAAAAAAAAACAAAACTATTTTGTTCAATATTATTAATTCAAAAACTAGCTGCAGATCTGTAGCTCTCTGGTTGAAAAAATTCGGATAGACAAACCAGAGAGCTACAGTTCCAAGCGTTGTAAAAACCTCCGATTTACGCCGCCGTTTTTGTGTCGCTCGCTTCGGGAATTATATCCGACTTTAAAAGCATTCAACCGCCTAAAAAATTGGATTTATTAATTAAACATATAGTTTACCCTAACTCTGCTAACTTTGTTTTCCTTTCAATGGTTCACAACGGCCATCCTTCGCCTTGGAATGTCATCGTTTTAAAAAACTCGCCTTATGACAACCATGTTTACCTAGTAGCGAGATCTCGGGTGCGTCAATTTACCCAAATTGACCCAAATGAACCCAAATGGACCCAAATGGCGATTAAAGTGGAAAACAATTATTATAAAATCCTTAGTACTAATATTATTACTTGTTTTAGTCATTTCATGGGGTTGTTAGCCGTTATTAAGAAAAATAAAGACCCAAATGGCAACCCAAATGGCGATTCAAGCGGAAAACAATTATAATAAAATCCTCATAATTTAGGGAAATTTGGAAAAATAAAAGCCGAAGGTCCAAAACAATAATTAAAATTTGTTCAGTATATCTTTAAAAATTGTTTTTGAAAAATAAAGATGAGCATTTTATCTCGATTTGTAAAAGTATATAATGTATGTAATTGTATTCAAATAATATAAATATATATATTATATAAAAATAAAACAACTTTTTAAAATAATTTTAATTATTGTTATGGACCTTCGGCTTTTATTTTTCCAAATTTCCCTAAATTATGAGGATTTTATTATAATAGTTTTCCGCTTGAATTTGGGTCCATTTGGGTAAATCGACGCACCCGAGATCTCGCTACTAGGTAAACATGGTTGTCATAAGGCGAGTTTTTTAAAACGATGACATTCCAAGGCGAAGGATGGCCGTTGTGAACCATTGAAAGGAAAACAAAGTTAGCAGAGTTAGGGTAAACTATATGTTTAATTAATAAATCCAATTTTTTAGGCGGTTGAATGCTTTTAAAGTCGGATATAATTCCCGAAGCGAGCGACACAAAAACGGCGGCGTAAATCGGAGGTTTTTACAACGCTTGGAACTGTAGCTCTCTGGTTTGTCTATCCGAATTTTTTCAACCAGAGAGCTACAGATCTGCAGCTATTCAAAAACATAAAGTATCATATCTTTTAGTTTCTTTGTTTTTGTTGTTGTAGTTGTTTTTATTTTATTATTGTTAAACGACTTGTTCTGCCTATTATTTTTTTTTACATTGAAAAATGATACTTTTATCGTCACATTTGCAGAAAATATATGCGGTAATAATTATTTCGTTCATAATGTCACCGTTATCATTTGATTGCACACTGTTCTGTGGCTCTGGTAATTTCTGGTGCGTTGTAAATAAAAAAATCGCCTTAAAGACCTTCTTCTGGCATTCAAAGCACTTCTGCTACATGTAACTTCCTCTACATCGATCTAAATCCGGCGAAAACAGCACAATAATTAGGTTATAAATCGCATGTCATGGCAACGCATTTGAACGAACGGCTTGGGTAGGTGTCAATCAGTTTTGACGAACTTCACGGCTATTTCAGACATGTCTTTACATATCCTAAGTGTTCTTTGTTGTCTAATTAAATGGACAATCTTTCCTGATACATGAAACAGTTACAAAGTAGGGCATTGTGTTTTGGTAATTAGACGCCATTCACACGGGATCACGTGACTCGTCAAATTACCTGTGCAGACACCCTCTTTGAAACACAGTTTTGTGTATCATTTTGTCTGAAGGATGGATATATTGAATCTACCATACTAGATGTTAATTCGGGATTATATACGGATTTCTTGTTAATGTTTGTGATGTAATGAGTTAAGCAGTGGGAGATAGGCATCTTTACCTGCATCAGATTAGGATATCTTTATCCAATGAACCGCAACCGTGTGTCTCCTTTTGGGGAAAACCCACCCCCTTATTATTCCTACGGGGAGGAAGTAGAGAAATTTGATGACTACTACGATGACGCTTTGAATTCTGTAGTCAGTGGGGAGAACATCCCAACAAAGAAGAACCCCATCATTGACAATGTCAACGACTCGGTCCTCAGACGTCGCCGGTCCAGAAGGAGTGCGCGAAAATTACGACGTCACCAGCAACTGCTGGAGGGGGAGAGTAATGAGCCTGACGTCATCGTAGATGACGACGACGATGATGACGACGAGGATGATTTACGTACACGAATAGAGCAGAAGAAGGGCCCCGGTCACTGGACGCCGTTTCTACACGAGAGAAGGTCTGACCAGGATTGGGGTGTCTCGTATAACCGTGCTTACGATTGTATACCGTGCATGCTAAAATGATTTCATAATTCATATGAACCATACTGTATGCTATAAGCACCGACTTATATGCATAATATATGTTTATAATCATTTCACATAAATATTACATTGTATGATATGAATGCTCTCTCTCTCTCTCTCTCTCTCTCTCTCTCTCTCTCTCTCTCTCTCAATTGATTATCCATATCAGCACTGATGTTATTGGCATTACGAGAAAGTAGCCGGTTTACAGATTTAATTACCCATCTCCGAGGACTTCTTCATTAATTATTAATCTCTAATTTAATTCTTGACATTCACTCACTTTGCCTGCAGGGATGCTATTGTTGTATTTGGGCGCGGGTGAAGGTTCTATGGGGTGTTGAGATTGTTGAATTGAATTGGTCAATCACATGAAAAGACAAAATAAAAATCAATATAGCTCTTATTTAATGAACAGTTAATAATACAACCTGAATAGAAACCCGGCAATATTTCAATGAATATCTGAAAAACACGGTGTCGTTTTCATGACGTCACATTGAAATTACCAAAAAAAAATTTAGTATTTTGGGGTGAATTTGCATATTGATAAACATTTACTTTTCTTTTTTTAGGGCTAAACTATTACAGAAGGAGATAAAGCAATCGAGTGGCTGCTGTGGAGGCTCAAACACTAACCGACAGGTGCGTGAAGTGGAATCGATTTATGTATTTGTTAAGATAGGTAAACTGATATTGTCCTCCATGTACCGAGCGTTCATGTTTAGATTTACCTTTCAGTGAAATAATGAGGAGGAAAACGATATCAATGATATCGTTAAAAATTGACACCGTTTTTTAATGAAATATTTAGCAGATAGAAGGGAATTTTTAAAATGTCTAACATCCAAGCAATGTTTTCAGTCCCAGTTTTCGTTTCGAGTCGTTGAAGCAAAACGCAAATCCAAAAATTTTACTATCCGGGCAAGTATATGTCATATGATGACCAATATATCAATACCTGCATGTACATGCACATAAAAATATGTTAACTTCATCTCTTACCTTAGATGGAGGTTGTATTTAAAACTGTAGGTATAATTTACAGATTTTATCGATTGAAAGTGAATTCATATGCCGGATCTAGGGATGAGTGTTCTTTGAGTACCCCAAACCATCTACAGATGATACAGATTATAACGGATATTAATTTCTCAACCCGTTCTGTAGAGAGTCTTTGGGTCTTGCCTAGCTATACTCCCCTAGATCCGCCACCATTTCTTTGTGTGAAGTTTATCACTCGATTAACACCAGGCATCCACATACATTACATGTAACTTTGAATTCTGCAGTGTAAATTGAACTATTGTTGTATTTCGAGCATTAATTTATTCTTCGATACAATTTATTCAGGACGTTTCAAATATATCATGCCCATAAATAGGAAAACGAAAGGCCAGAGGCATATCAAAGGGTTTACAATTGGAAATATTCACTAATCAACTTGTTTTGAAGTCAAACAAAAAATCTGAAGAGAAAATGACTTTGAATATGCTATGACCAGCTTCATCGGTGAAAGTGCATAATTACTAACTTTAAATCGGTACACACAAGAAGTTCGTTGGTCATGCTTTTAGTTGGCATCACAGCACTATCTAATTCCGATGTGTGCTGAGTTTATTTTTTTTAATCACATATAATGATATGGATGACGAATTACATGCGAATCAATTTTATGTGTCTTTACATGTATTTATCAAATTTAATTCGCACAATTGGTCTACTTTGTTAGCATTGCTGAAACATCAACGTGTATTTTTAAGCAAACAATATAAATATTAATCAATCATTATATATATGTTGTATATTATGTAGGTCACTTTAATTCATTGTATTGTCTATATTGATATTTTACATTATGTGCCCTGGTAATATTACTTCTATTTGTAACTTGTTAAGTTTATATATACTGAACGTAATAAATATGGCTATAAAATGTATGTAAATGTATTCAAGGTTTTTTGTTTCATTAGTCAACATACTTAAACATATTTGTGTATTAATGAAATTCACACAGAGAGACTGTGTACATATAGCCTAAATCAAAATTACATAAAAGTAAATGTTAAACAAGTTAAAACTCTGATTTGATCTTTCCCAAATTTTATCAATGAAATGAACTTTTGGGATTTTGAAGGAGAAACAGAGTTCATATGTTACGTATATTCACGCCATCAATCTTTCTCTTTATAGAACTGGAGAAAATTCAAGATATGGAAAAAGGAAATGAGCTACAAACTGGAGCCGTGGGGGTCCTGGCTGAAGAATGTGGAAGGTAAAATTCAGAACCATAAACAGTGCCATTTTTCCGCATTTTGTTTCCATTTATTTCAAAACATTACGATGTTTATCTGTGTACGTCTGTTTACTTAACCCCTAGACAAAACTCCTTTAAAGTTATATCATTTATATGGGAAATTTTACTTTCATAAATAGAACCACAATTCGTTTTGATGATGTTATGCAAACATTCTTCATATTATACAAGTTTTGTGTAAACATGGAGTCCATATATCATTCTGTTTGTTGGCATTGCCTCTTTAGAGTTTCCTCACCGTTCTCCCGTTTGAAATAATCACGTTCATTGCTATATTTGTCTTAAAGATGACATAAAAAAGCCTCAAATATGTGTAATTGTCCTATAAAAGCACCCGATCGTTGTTTTAATTGTCAAATATACCTATATATCTACACAATCTTTGTAGTTCTAAACATGTACAGAATGCACGTGTTCTAAGTGTCCGTGATATGACCAGGAAACGTCCATTAAAAAACCCCACACCATTATGACGTATATACCGGAAATATGATACCATATAAACGAGGCAAACCATCGTATTACGAAATGTCCGAGTCGTGCTTTTTCTTCAATCAGATTTAAAAAAGTGTTCAATGGTCTTAAAAAAATAATCGCAATACGATACGTCAGGCCGTAATTACTGAGTTGGACCTTTAAACAGTATGGCTGTTGACACAGGGATTCGTGACGAATCTGCTTCCTCTCCAGGCAACGTGTAAACATTTACCCCAGCCCTGACCATGCAGGGGGGTAGAACATACGACGTCGTCAGAATTAAAACCCAGAATGATTAACGCTCTGTCTAAATGGTTGCATTTTCTTTGCATGTCGCACCTTTGGGTTTAAGAATAAATCTTATTAATGCCCCTGTCTGATTCTGAGATTCGTTTACTGTAGCTTCATGTACTATTAGAGATATAAAGATGAATTGAATTATCATGTAATTATGTTAGTTTTAACTCCAATGGGGTTCTAAAATGATAGTTTTGGTTGTTTCGTAAAGAAACACGAAATAATAATTGCTAATACACAAAGTACATGTGCGCAAACAATTTAGTTGTAAAAGCATGATGTTTATAAATTTAAAAAGACCTTCAACTTTGTGCAATGTACCGAGTCAAAATTTTTATGACAGACAATTATTTGTAAGCTGTAGATTTAAAGAGACAGACAAGGAGACATAAATTTTGTACGATATGACCTTGATATGTCGAATTCGTTTAGGCTACACGGAATAGTAATATGAAATGGATGTTAAATAAAATCACACCTAATTGATCACATGTACATGTTGCGATATATATATGATAAAATACAATTACTCTGAATTTTTAAGAAAAATATAATGCACCTAAAATATCTTGCACGTATATATCAGAAACATCTCCATGTACATTTTTATTTCAAAGTAAATTTATGGTACATGTAATGCAAATCTTAAAAGCAATAACATCGGTTATTCTCGTATTAACGTTTATAAGGTCATAAACCTCCCTTAACCCCTGACCCCGTAGTATATACTCAAGGTCGTTTACTGTACATTACAGGTCACCAGGGTACCGGCGTAGTGTCCTATTTTGTATTCCTCCGCTGGCTGTTTTTCCTGAACCTGGTCATCTTCATTCTGATGCTGCTCTTTGTCACCATTCCGTACGTTGCGTTTTCAAACAACGGTTACACGTACGTGGTCACGGGGTCCGGTGTTTCCGGGATGAGCGTCGCCTCCGAACAAACCTGCTCACCCCTGTACCAAGTAAACGTCAGCTCTGATGCCAAGACGCTGATGCAGGACTTTCTACAAGGCTCAGTAAGTGACCGAGGCTACTATCTGTAGAAAATACTGGTTGTGAAAAATTTAATGACAATAGATAAGATATGACGTCATACGAACTTTTAAATTATTCTTTGTTACTCTGACTTTAGGAGTGGAAGTGAAAAAAACCCCTTTATCTGTGTCTTACAAGCTAGTAAATTTGAGTTAGCATTGTATGCAACAGATGAAGAATTAATGTTGAAAAACAAAAACAAAAAATCAAATAAAATGGAATATAGCGTCTTAAGTAAGAAGAATTTTAAATCATTCTTTGTTATATTAATTACAGGGATGGATGGAGAAGACTGCCATGTTTTACGGTTTCTACGACAGTCAAGATCTAAACTCCTTTGTTGCAGGGCACTACAGCTTGCCCCTGGCATACCTTCTGACGTCACTGGTCATCCTTCTCTTCAGTTTAATCACCATGGCAAGATAGTAAGTACATGCCTTTACATTCCCTACTTTGCTTGTAGTTGTACATCCAACATTCGTTGAACATAGTGGTACATATGAATACTTATTCTGTTGTGTTCCGCAGCACGATGCAGAGTTTCCGTGAGAATTTGGAGGACCAGAACGAGAAACACCAGTATTGTAACCGAGTGTTTGGGGGCTGGGACTTCGCTCTCAGTGAGGAAGGGACAGCTCTACTCAAACACAGGAGTCTGTACAAAGACCTCGCGGTCAGTGTGCTTACCTACATGTATTTAAAAAATCATACAACAAAGTAAACGTGATATTTCTTCTTGTCTTGACCAATTGTATCTTGAAAGATAGTAATACTGTAAGATTGGCTTATGTTACAGGGGGAGTTGGCGGAACAGCGCCATCATGAGGCGAGGAAGAATATGTCGAGTAACGATAAATGCAAGCTGTACACGATCAGGTTCTTTATCAACTTCATGGTGATTTGCATTCTGGGAGGATCCGGTTACCTCATCTACTGGGTCACCGACTGGGTCACCAGCGTGAGTTCGAAATGTTTTCTGTAGTACTGTAAACGTGTTCTGTTTAGCGGGAATGATATTTGTCGGAATTGATTTTCCAAAGATTAGCGTATTTTCAAGTACTTATTTACGTACAAATATTGGCATTAAGCGATGTATTAACATACAAATATTCGCATTTAGCAATGTATTTAATATAAATACACTCTCTGCGAGAGAAGAATAAGAATACCAGTAGACATCCAAATTTCAATACATTAAATACAGTATCACCGTACATTATATTTTATTATACTTTCATGTTAAATACTGAAATCTGATTGGTTTAGACGCAGTTGATAATCCGTTCTATTACCCTCAACATTAGCAACACACTTGGCAACGGGTAACACAACGAATTGATATATGCGCGTAAATAATGCGCGTACGGTTCGCCGTAGAATTCACGTCATTTCTATACAAAAGCAGTAAAAATTTCTCTAAAATTAAGACATTCAGTATAATAAAATAAAAACTGCCTGTTTGGGAGGTTAACAGTTGAAACTGACACCCCTTGGAAACCATTGTCAACCTCCGCTTTGCGTCGGTTGACAATGGTTTTCTCGGGATGTCAATTTCAACTGTTATCCTCCCAAACAGGCACTATTTATATAGTGGCTAATAGAGCATGGCGCTCATTGATTCTTGACTTCCATTTCAGTTTTTGGCGGATCCCAATTATAAGACCGATAACGACGCCATCGTTGTGCTTCTGGTTGAGTTCTTGCCCTCTTTGACAATCACGGCGCTCAACGGACTCGTACCACTGATTTTTGGAATTGTGGTCAAGGCGGAAAATTACACACCCGAATTTACGATAAAAATCACACTTATAAGGTAAGGTGTAAAATGCTTGCACTTATTGAGTGTTTATTTACAAAATGCAGCTATTTAATAATGTTTCATTAGAATACATCTTACATATTTCAAAGCATTAGACAAAAATAAACATATGAATGTTTTTAAATCAAATAGTGCATTTTACCAAACAGACAAAAAAAACCCTTCTCAATGCAGTGTGTAGGATACTAGTATACTGTATCAAAATAGACAACTTTTGTACACATTACAGGACAGTGTTTCTGAGGCTGGCCTCCTTAGCTGTGCTGATAGCCACCATTTATCGCATCGTCTCGTGTACCGACAAAGACACTACGTGTAACGTGGGACAAAATGCCTGCGATTCATTGAGGGTAAGTGGTTAATCTTATAACTATTTATTGTTTATACGTGTCTCATTCGTCTTCCAACCACGGTCCTGCCAGTGAGACTAGTACTTAATACATGCCTTGAAAAATACTTTAAATTGAATAATTAGTTTGAATATTTTACAAAGCGTTCATACATGCTGCTAATGGCTGTTTTATTATAAAGCATTTATAGCAGAAAACGTTGAAAACATAAAGAAGTACTGTACACATGGTTATTTTCGCCTTGTGTTATTTTCACCCTTTTCGCCCCGTCGTTAATTCGCCCAGACATAGTTGTGTTTGACGAAAAATAATTGGAAACATTGGAATTTGCGTAGTCTAAAATCTCACGCTGACAACAAGGGTGAAAGGAGCAAAAATAAAACGGGGCGAATTTTTACCTGGTTACAGTATACAATTTAAGACCATCTTACAGTGTACGTTCTACTTTTAGTGTTGGGAGACGTACGTTGGTCAGAACTTCTTCAAATTGATTGTTCTGGATTTCCTGGTCAAAGTAGGCGTCACACTTGGATACGAATTACCGAGAAAGTAAGTAAACTCTTACAGTATAACAATCTTTAAAAGCTGCTGCGATTAGAGATCTCTTAAATTCTGTTATATGAACTCTCGATCCGTATTGCAGAATACTGACAACAAAATGTGACGCGGCGATATGCAAAAAAGTTGGACCCGCTGAGTTTGACATTCCTAAAAACGTCTTGGATATTGTGTATACACAGACTCTTTGCTGGTAAGTCTCTCTCTCTCTCTCTCATATCGCATTTTTCACCTGATACATGTAGTTGTTTTGTCAATATACCGACATTTTTTGTGTTTTGTACATATGCCCAACTGCACAATTGGCAACGGCAAAGATGTACCAATAAACTTATCTTGCCAATGTACCAAGTGTATAATGTATGTGTGTGTTGCAGGTTGGGATTTTTCTATGCGCCCCTCATCCCTGCACTGGCAACGATATCTATGTTCGTATTGTTTTACCTGAAATATGTAAGTATTACACGAAAGGAAACCATTCTTCTAAACAATGTCAAAGTTTTTTACTAATGTGTAAACGCTTTAACTTGTACTGATTATTCGAGATAAGAGCTGGTTAGAAATCCTTTTGATCAGCACGTGTATTTTCTTCTTTTTGTGAAAAGACATGCGATATGCACTTAGACTAGATTTGACAATTTTAAAAAATGTTCGTTTTCAGCTGTCGGCTATGTATAACACCAACCCTCCCGAGATTCCATACAAAGCGTCCAAGTCCAACAACTTCTTCATGATAGTGCTAATGATTGCCTTCTTCTTGTGTTGTCTACCAGTCGGCTACACTATGGTCAAGTAAGTCATCATCATCATCGTCATCATTATCGATTTTAATCATGTTGCATTGTGAATATAATATATATACATGTTACATTTAATTAAAAGTTTTGTAATTCAAAGAATTCAAAAATGTTTATAAAAATCTAGATTTGTAACATACACACACAATGAATTCGATTACTCTCCTCTCGTGCTCTATTGATTAAATGATAGGATATCATAAAGCATAATTATCTACTAGTTTGAAATGATGACAAGGAGAGAGAACCTGGTTTTTTCAGACTGACTCCCTCATATGGGTGTGGCCCATTCAGGATCTACTCCTACATGACTGTCTGTGTAGACGCCACCATTTCTAACTTCCCGAGTTGGCTACAAACCATTATAGGAATCTTCACATCCGGGTCCTTTATCATCATTCTCCTCGTGCTTCTTTCGTACGTATAAGTTTATATTGACATCTAACTGTCTGTGTCTCTCTCCCTCTCTCTTTGTTGAAAATTGAAATGGGAAAAATGCAAAATACTGCGTATGTACAGAATCATTGAATGCTTTTTTACAGGTTGATTATTTACTATACGTCGTCAAAATCAGGCGCACGCGCGAAAATGATTGTGATGCTAAAAGAGCAAATGATAATGGTAAGAGTATTTTTATGATTTATAATTCAGAGGAAACTCATTAAAACGTTATAATTAAATATTTCAAAGGAAAAGATACTAATAATTCAGATATCGATAAAATCCCCCGTTTTAATAATATCATTCTAGGAAGGGAAAGACAAGCAGTTTTTGCTAAACCGTATCTATGAACTGACGGGAGAGAAACCAGGGGCCAAAAAGAAGGATAATAAACGGCCCCCTAGCAACGGCCCTCGGAACGGCCCGCCTCCCTCCGCCGTGAAAACGGTGAATGAGGTTCACCAGAACGGGAACGTCTCCAAGGATAATGATGTAAGTTTCCCCTTTAATGTGTCATGGAGATGAAACTATAGATTTTTGTTCATTTCAGTCTCAACACTTTTTTGAGATTATTCTATCTTTATTAAGCATTGTTATAATGTCATTCGCAGTTCAAAACTATGTATCAAAACATTGGTTTTGTTTTAAATGTTTTGATTGGGGAGTGCTATCAAAAACTACAAGTGTTCAATTATTTTCAGAAATGATTTAGAAATGATGGTAAACAAGATAGTATGATTATGTTTGAATTTAATAGAGTTTTATACGATAAATAAATGCAAGCTAACAAAAACGTTACATGTAATTTTATGGAGAAGAAATTGTCATAAAACGTTTGTCCAGTCTCGAATATTTAACGCTTTGTTTCGGTTTGTGAAATACTAACTGAAATTTGCGTTTCGTCAGATTGAAGAATTGTGGGCTTAGGTAACAATTCCAACAACTGCACTCTCACCTGCTTGCATTTATGTTGTAAATGGTGCTTTTATACACATTTGCGCACAGATGTATTCATCGTTTTTAACGCAGTCGACCGGAAGTGCGAATGTAAATTGCGTGCGCAAATGTGTTTCACTCGTTGTGGCAAATTTGGGCTAATTTTTATTAAGAAAGCTTATGTTTGATGGTTAGATCTGCATGGTTGTGGGTGCTATGTGATATGCTAATATATTTTTACATGTAGTTTTACAGTATTCACACAAGTTTATTTCTACTATATTACATTTTTTAAAAGGAAATAGAAAAGAAGATACGGGTTGTCGAGGTTCGGTATTCTGAATTTAATATATGCAAATTTAAAAAAAACAAAAAACCAACACCTTTGAGATCCGGTCTTTTCCATACGTCACTTTGCATCACTGTGGTCTGAATCTTTTTAATGTTTATTTTTCACCGATCACCAATTACTAATCGAGCAACAGTGGCTTGAATCTTTCACGTGTTATTTACTCATTTACACATGCAGTCAGTTAACTAATATGCGGGTAATATACCTTGTCAATTGACCACGGACAAAAACGGGTACAGTGCACTTGTTTCTGTAATAACCCTTAAAGTAAATCGCTACAATCCATGTTTCCAAATTACGTGAAATAAGACCCCGTCAATAGAAATTGTATTCACTTTTAGGATAAAAAAAAAAACAGGGGGCGAGAATGTAATTAAACTACTTGTACTTAATCATGAATAAAATACAATATTAGATATTGCTGGTAGAATTCGGTAAATAAGAATATATTATTGCCTAAAAACTTATGCTAGTGCTAACGTTGTAGTATGACAGCCGATTTGCATAGAATAATTCTCAAAATTAAAACGACAAACCCTATCTAATATTTTCATCGCAGAAATAAATATTTTTAATGCACATGTAATTTAACATCAAACTGCAAGATTGAAAATAAAAACCCAGCTCAATAAATATAAGATAAAGTTCGTTTATTATTGCTTTAAATGTAATAATAATTTTCAAGAATAAATAGACATCAAATTTTTTTTTTGTTGAGTCATTTAAAAGTGAACAATTGTTAAAACATGTTATTTGAAATTTCAATTTTTAAACTTGTGATATATCATATTACTAGTTAACCCCAGTGGACGATGTCCCGGAAGTCGTTCCTTACAACGACCCGGATGATTCGACCAGGAAGACTGCGGAAACTGCCTTTAAACGGGAAGTAACTCCAGTTGACTGGGACCAAGTACCCGGGGACGAAAACACAAATAGAACGACATCAACCGTCACCGCAACGAATGTAGCATTTGACTTCTGATACAAATGTAGTTTGGGTCCTTGGTTTCTTTGTGTCTCTGTAATCCAGAAATCATTTGTCTCTGATGGCTTTATATAGTAATTTTTTTTTTTTTTACATTGCTATGATAATAGGTATATTGTTTATTATTAATGACATGGTGTTTTATAATTTCTTTTTTTTTTTATTTTTTTTTTTGCGCCAAATACTATATTGTGATATCTTAAAATTTCAATGCATATTTATACAAATCATCAGCATTATTTATTTTCTTGTTGATGTATGTTTATACAATACCCGTCCGTTTGCGTATTTTTTAACAGTGTACATTTGAATACAGACTGCATAATATTGATATGCAATTGTATCTTCAATTTATACACCTAAATGTATAATTGGCATGCATATCTCGCTGTTAATTATCTTTGTTAAATTTGTTAAATATGCATGCTCGGATCTACTCTTAAATTACAAAGAAAAATTATAGAAAAAACGGTCTTGGACTCCCATTCCTCCTAGAAGAGATGGATATCCCTCAAACCTCCCTTCTTGGAAAAAAATTCTAGATCCGCGCATGATATATATATATATATATATATATATATATATATATATATATATATATATATATATATATATATATATATATATATATATATATATATATATATATATATATATATTTTACATATTGATGGAATATTTTACTGATCTGTTAATTTATTACACATATGTCACTAATACTTTTGTTCTTGCCTATAAATGCAGTACATATATCAAACACTTTGATGACCTTATGTATATGTATATAAATGGCGCGAGACCCTTGACGGGCTCCATTGAGAAAATCTTTTTTATTGTGAGTCTTGAGCTGGTCTCAGATTGTATCAATTTGCATGTCTGTGATTTATTGCTGCTGTTATTTTTTTTATCATTTTTATTCATATTTAATTTTTGCTAAAATTAAAAACGTGTTCATGTGTTTTGTTAGTATAAAAAAGAGGAAAATTGAACATGACGTTTTGAAATGTATGGGTTTGCAAATTTATGAAATTGTTTTTATGAAAGTATGCAATAACAGTTACTATTTTTCTGTGAATATAAATATATGTTGATAATTTTGTCGGTTGGAGAATGCCGAAGAATGACTATTTTCAATTACATTCATGTACATTGTTTATATTCTCCCAAAAGCGGATGAACTTTATGTTTCAATAAAATTTCATAACTTTTTTTCATCGTTCGTGTGGGTGCTAGTATTTTTAACCGGGTTTCCAACGGAAAAAAATCCGGTTATTGAAATGGAGAAAATGGCGGGCAGGCGGGCGGGCGGCTGCCAAAAGGGTACCCTCACTGTACGGATAACTCCTCCTACAATTTTCAAGATAGGAAGTTGTTCTTTTGCAGATTAATTGAACATTTGTACATATATCAGAGGTATGCATATTGCTAGGATTGTGATTTCTAATAATTTATGAAAAAAATACCAGCTTTTGAACTTAGTCATTTTTTTGGCAAAATATTGCATACAGGGTACCCTCATTGTATGGATAACTCCTCCTACAATTTTCAAGATAGGAAGTTGTTCTTTTGCAGATCAATTGTACATTTATCAGAGGTGTGCATATTGCTAGGATTTTGTAATTTTTTTTGGGCAAAATATTGCATATAGGGTACTCCATTTCACTGGATACGGTAGGTAGTGTTTATCAATTCAGGGTTGACATGGATTATGGATACATTTTATATAAAAGAAAATTCCGTTCTGCTGTCACATTGACAGCTTTTCAATATTGTTCTTTGTTTATTTCATCGTTAACATCTGTTGACGTCACAGTACGGGTTGCACCTGTGGATAATAATCCACATGCATTTTTCAATTTTCTTTAATTCGATTAATTGATTCACTCAAACTTGCAAAACATTAGAATAATACTAGTAGTATATAAGGTAAGAATATCAACTTGCAATATTTGACAAATTTTCATAGGTACACATAAATTAGATTTATTATTCAAATTTAACGGAGACACGTTGATTCTTTATTTAACAGGTACATGTATGAACGTACTCTTAATTAAATTGCGAAGTTTTATATCTTTTTTTTATAAGGTTTATCTACTACATTAAATTTTCAAGTGCTAAATTTCAAATTTTATCTATCTATTAAAAAATATTCATATCCTTCTTTATACTCTGATCATAAAAGTTTTTAAGCAAAGCAGAAATTTAAGGAGAATGTTCGAGGATATCAATGCTTTGCAAAGTTATCACATATTTTCCAGTTGGGATGGTCTAAACATTCAAAAACATTTTGTTATGTATTTCTTCGTTCTTTTTTTACTTTTATTCAGTCAAGATAAATTACTTTTTAGATTTATCAGAATCACAAATCAAAATCGATTTACTTTTCATATTAATTACTTGTAACCGAAAATTACATCAGATATTATCAGAACGTAGATCGTGACACATTTCACTGCACTATATGAAAATCACATTCTTCACATATCTACATGTACAAGTTCATTCTAAATATTCCGGACTACAAAGTTCTCCTCGGAAAAATTTCCTTACTAAACCTTGACCGTCAACCTCTCTCCAATAGAGAATGAGTTGTTGGTGTTGCTTAGTAGAAGAGTGAATGAATATGAAATTTTTACTTTACAACTTTATAAACCCCTTGCACGTACCTAAAACTGTCCATTAAGTGAACGACAGAAAGTTCTGTGCAAGACTGCACGGTTTTATTGTTCAAATTTAGAAAATATATTTAAAAGTATTGTCAACAGGTTAACCTAATACTGTTAATTCTTTGGACAAAAAAGTTAATATTTTAAGTCGGATATTATAGCCTCAAACTGCACAGTCTGTGTGATAGAGAACTAATTTCAGCCTATGGGCCTCGATCAGTTCTTCTCACAGAAAAGACAGTTTTTGACTGAAATAATCTATTGCTTAAACTGCATGTAGATGTATAAATAACAGAGATATTTCCATAGGTTTATTTTTACTAGAATTGTAGAAACCGTAGGATCCATACAAAAAGTGTGTGTGGGGGTGGGGTGGGGGGTGGGGGGCTTGTTAGGTGGGGTGGTGGTTGGGCCCGGGGGCTTGCAAGCCTTTCCAAATGAAACAAATATCGTATAATGTATTCAAAATCATAACTTGAGGATCTATTAAAACTAGTTTAAGAGATACTCACGCCTTTCAGAGTGATTTTATCGTTAACTACGTATCAAGTTTTTTTCCTTACGAATTAAAGTCTTTCTTATAGCCGGGATAACGCCCTCATGTATAAAAATGTTTGATGATATAAGACAAACAAAATTATATGGTGTGATCAGAGACATAAATAACATGTTTTTTATGTCTCTGGTGTGATATGTGGTACTGATACTAGATATAATAGATATTCACGGCTGTTGAATCAAATATACATGTATACTAAAAAGCAAGTCAAACTACCTAATTGTTTGTATGTCAACATATACAAAACAATAATGAAATATACATGTACATTGATATGTGAAAGTAATGTTAAAACATCATACATATCATTTTTAGTAATACGAGATGAACAAACCACAACTTTCAAGACCTTTTTATGAATATATTTTTTTCATTATTGTTAGGATTTCATATGTCTAACCGGCGGACTTCCATTTGTAAGGTTTTTCCACAGGCACCCGACTTTATAAATTTTTATCATATTAAAAATAAACACCCTTTGGCCTACCAAATAACAACTTACAAACGGTACTTATAAATATAATGTTCGAAGCTCAATAACTATTAAGAGTTAAAAATAAAGCATTTCTTCATTTACATTTGACGAATAACATTTAGAAGACACAAATTTATAGCGAGCGCCGGCGAGCGAAGCGAGCTCTAAGAACCAGTGTGCGCGGGAAAAAGAATGAGCTAAACCTACAGTTCATCAAACAAAATTTTTTGTCTACGTCCCATAATGCTCTTTAATGTTTTCACCCGTGGTGCTATGCCAAAAATGGCCGACTTTTAACTCGTAATTTACGGTGTCTTAAAGTTTCAAGACACGTTTTGAGTACCGCATATGCTTTGGCGAGACTCAAAAGATTTGTTACATGCTTCCATAGTCCAATCCACACTTTGCAAAAGTTGTTCCCCTTTGCGGGGTCAACCCAAAGGTCAAAAGGGAAAAAGCAACTTTTCCCTTCTTTAAGCAACCAAATATTTGGGCGTCCTCTGAAGAAATCTCTTGGAATTTGATTTATTCCTTCGATGTGTGGGTTGCCCCAACTTGGGGCAATTAACATTCACAGCGGAAACGGATTTTGATGTCAAATGACGAAGTTACAACCCTCTGAATTACAAAGGCTACTGTGAGAAATATATGGGTTTTTCCCCAAAGATGGCGGCCAAGGGACATAACTTTTGTAAAGTGAGGATTGGTCTATACCTTCGTAAACAAAGACGAACAAAGTCATAGATGACGTCACAGTGCTCTCGCGCTATATTTCCCGCGATAAATTTAGAGGTGGATCAAACATCTGTAATGAGTGTACTAGCTATTTCAGTATACACTGCGATACCTGCCTCATTGACATATGATTGGTTTTTAATTTTTTTATATAGAGATTATGTAGCCGGTGTTTTATTAAGGAAAACAAGTCCGGTTGTGGGTTATCTCACTTTATTGCCTGACCCCAGGACTATATTATATATGGGATCAGCCCTACAATAATCAACATAAATATTAATATACAATATGACAAACAATAATTTCATTTGCACGCTAACATGTATTTGTTATATAAGTAAAACACACAGTCCCACAGACTCTAACATTGGTAATAAAATAATTACGTTTATGTTATTGAACTTGATAATTTAAAATGGATATCAGCAACTATATACTCAGTTACTTGCTATAATTGGCTATAAAATAGTGCTCTAGAATTACATATAATATAAATGTAATAATGTGCATATCTAAGGATATCGTACCGATTTATGGAATCGAGCTGAATCTAATCTAACTATATCTGGGCAATGTAGCTGTCACATATACCTGGAACAGTGCCGTATTTCAATTAAAAAGTACATGAAATATTAGAGGATAGAATACAGCGTTACAAGTAAACTTCAACATTACGTTTTCATTATTTATAAAGTAAAATTATCAGAATACTAAATTAATATATACGTCTGGCAGACTATAAAACTATTCATTCATTCACTCATTCAAAAGAGGAAATATTAGTAGGAGATAAACACTACTTACTGTGCGTTCTGTATGAAACTATTTATATGTACGTAGTGGCTAGAATATGCTCTGCCTACGCCCTGAGTCGTAACTGGTCTGGTCACTCTCAGAACCTGTTAACTGGTTTTTATAAAATGCACGACCCGCCAAAGTGGCTAGGCCAATCAAATGCGTTGATATTTTTACAAACAACTGTCTCGTCGATCAGGTCGTTTAGTTATTAATAGTAACATGCAAAAGAAGAAGATGAATATAGAATGAAATGATGATTTGATGAAAACAACATGAACATGAACACATATTTTATTTTATTTAAACACACATATTGATCTTTTGATTTAATAAACAAACACACACAAAATCAACACTACCACATACTCCCCCCGACTGGAAAATGACGTCCTCGTCATTTAACTACGCATATTATATCGAACACGTTTTATATGATTATAGTTACGAGGTTATCGTATGAAACCATACGCATAACTTTCACTATTTACAGTAAACGCAATTGATTCTCGCAACGGTATATTATCATCGGCATAAAAACAGCTAAAAATAAAATCAATGTTTAATAATATCGAGCATCGTTTCGATTATCTTATTCTCAAACCCTTTACAGGTACCTGTTAAAAGCATACTTTGGAGGTATTTCAACTTTTCACCTTGTTTCCACTCCAGGTCATTGGTTTGCTTTTGTTGAATTGTGTTGACGTACTCACCGCTTCTTAACCATGCTGGTTGTTTTCTTGTTCTTGTGCTTCTTCTTACATCTCTTTCTTGTCTCTCTTCATTTTCATATTCCAGTGCTTCCAATTCCTCATCAGATAGAGCATTAACTGCATCTGTTTCTTCTCTTTCCTCAGCTAAAGGTTGCTGATGTTCAGCAAAACGGTTTTCTGTGTCATCAGCTTGTTGGGCGTCCCTAACGTTCTCCCTTTGCTGATCTTCTCCAGTAACATCTTGAACATGTACATCATGTGGTGTGTACTCCTCTGTTACTGCGTATTGTACCGGTACATCTATTTCCGATTCACTTTCACTGGATTCGTCACTAAGTTCTGATTCATCCTCTCTGATTTGATGCTGGTCATTTTGTGGTGTTATAGCAGGTGGTATTTCTTTGGTAGTATATTTCGACTGTCTTTGCCGAAATCCATCTAAATGACCAATGGGAAGAAGTAGATTTCGGTGGAGTGTCCTTTTCCTTCCTTCCCCATTTTCCTTGAATACCGTGTAAACAGGAATTGTCGGGTTGGGCTGCTTCTGGACAATGTAAACATCTTCTTCCCACCTATCTGCTATTTTATGTTTACCCTCGAAACTTACAATTTTTACAAGCACCCGATCTCCTTCTCTGATGTTACATTCCCTTGCTTTCAAATCATAATAATCCTTTTGCTTATCACGTGCTTGTGCTGCTGCTGTTGATGCAAGCTCATATGCCTTCTTCATCCTCCCCCTAAGATCCTCCATGTATTTTGTCAGTGTCTTTTGTTCTTGCACATTGATTCCAAATGCCAAATCAATCGGGAGTCTGGGTTCACGGCCGAACATTAGACAATACGGCGATTCGTTTGTACTCTCATGACGAGTACAGTTGTAAGCGTGAACCAGCGGTGCAACATGGGACTTCCAATTGATTTTCTGATGTGGTTCAAGGGTTCCCAACATATCCAAGAGAGTACGGTTAAATCTCTCAGTCATGCCGTTCCCCATGGCATGGTAGGGTGTTGTCCTCGATTTCACCATCCCCGTGATGTTACATAACTCTTTTATGATCTTGCTCTCAAAGTTGGCCCCTTGGTCGCTATGTATTCTAGATGGTATCCCGTAATATGTTATAAAATTGTTGTACAAAGCTTCTGCTGTTGTCTTTGCAGTCATGTTGCGTGTAGGTATTGCGTGTGCCAACCTAGTAAAGTGGTCTGTGACTACTAATATGTGTTAGAAACCTCCTTTAGATTTCTCAAGCGTCAAAAAGTCCATACAGACAAGTTCTAACGGGTAGTATGTTTTGATTCCAATAAGTGGGGCTCGCTGATTAGTTGATGTTTTCCTACAGACGCATCTCTGACAATTTCGTATCCAGTCTTCCGTATCTCTAAACATCCTGTTCCAATAGAAACGATCTCTAATCAAGGACATTGTTCTCTCTCTCCCTCCATGTCCAAACCTATTATGCAATTGTTCTAATACAGTATTGACATAACACTTTGGAAGAACAAGTTGTCTTTTCTCATTTCCGTGGACTGTTGTTTTCCTGTACAACACACCATCTTCGATGTACAGTCTTTTGAAGTTCTTGATTAAGGCGTATGAGTCCTGGCCAAATGACAACTGGTGCATCTTAGGTTTCTTCCCCAACTGAACATGATGCTTCCATTCCATAAGTATAGGGTCAGTATCCTGTTTTTCTTTCCAGTCTATTACAGTTGCTACTGCTGAGCTGCTTGTATCACTTTCAAGGGTCTTTGTATTTAAGGATATGCTACAAATCAATCCTTCAAAATACATAGAGTGGCATATGGCTTTGACAGAATCATTACCTATAACCTCTGTATCATGGGTCATTCTGCTAAGTCCATCTGCATCCTGATTTTTCTTGCCTGGTCTGTATACTATGTTAAAATTAAAGTTGGATAGTTCTACAAGCCACCGATGTCCTGTGGCATCCAGCTTGGCGGAAGTTAACACGTACGTCAGCGGATTATTATCCGTATATACAGTAAAGGAATTTCCATACAAATAGTCTTTAAATTTTTCCGTTATGGCCCATTTGAGCGCAAGAAATTCCATTTTGTGGGCAGGGTAATTCCTTTCCGCTCTGGAGAGACTCCGACTGGCATAGCTTATCACTCGTTTTGTTCCGTTTTGGTTTTGGTATAAAACAGCACCGAGTCCTTGTAAACTTGCGTCAGTGTGTACCTCGAACGGTTGAGAGTAGTCTGGAAAACCCAGGATTGGCGGAGTTGCTAAGCAGTCTTTCAGTCTCTTAAAAGCTTCCTCTTCTGTGTTACTCCATTTCCATTTCTGTTGCGCTGATTGCTTCCCCTTCTTTTTGTCATTTGGTATTGGCATGAGCGCTGTTAATGGCTTGGCTATCTTGCTAAAATTTTTAATGAATCGACGATAATAGCCAATGAAGCCTAAAAACCTCCTCACATCCTCAGGTGTTTTTGGTGTTGGCCAATTTCTCACTCTTTCTGTCTTCTCTGGATCTGTCTCTATTCCTTTCTTAGAAACAATGTGTCCTACATATTTGACACGCTGCATCAAAAAGCTGCACTTCTTAGGTGATAGTTTGAGACCTGCTGTTCTTAATCTGTTGAACACTTCTTCTAATCTCTTCATGTGTTCCTCATACGATTTCGCAAAAATGATTATGTCGTCCAGAAAAATCATGCAGGTGTTAAGGTGTAAATCGCCAAGGATCTCTTCCATTAGCCTCTGATACGTCGCAGGACTATTTGACAAGCCAAAGGGCATCCTGTTATATTCGTAAAACCCCAGAGGGCCGACTGTAAATGCAGTGCGCTCTTTGTGCTCCTCTTTGATGTTGACCTGGTGGTAGCCTGACTTTGCATCTAAGACAGTGAAGAAAGAATTTCCACTCAGGTTCTGCAAAATTTCTTCAACTATAGGGAGTGCATAGGCGTCCTTCTTTGTTCTGCTGTTTAATTGCCTATTGTCAACACACATCCGCAGTTCATTATTTTTCTTCCTGCATAGCACGACATTGCTGGTGAATGGAGATTTACTCTTTCTGATGATTCCAGCATTTAGAAGTTGTTGAAGATGGTCCCTCACCTCTTGGTACATAGCAGGAGGAATGCGTCTCGACCTCTGCTTAAATGGTGTGTCATTTTCCAGTTCAATGCTGTGTTCTACTGAAGTGACATGTCCAATATCTGTACTCTTCCATGAAAATAAATCCAGATTCCTAGTGAGAAACTCTTTTGCCTCTTTATACTGAGTAGCTGTTACATTTTCTATGTCAATATTAAAGCTGTCTACTCTAGGACTGATTTCACTATTTCCAATAGATAAATCCTCTATGTTCACTGCTTGTAATTCGCACAGTATTTCTCTGGGTGAAATGGTTACTGTTGAAGTTGTTATATTACAAATGTGAACAGGTACAGCATCCTTTCTCCCATATTTGTAGTTGATGATAGTAGGAACTATGTCCAAGTCTTTGGGTATACGAGATTCATCTGATGCTTGTAGCATTGCACAGGATTCCTGATACCGCATTTGTTTATCAACATATCCCATGACAGTTTTCTGGCTGTTTGGTGGAATAGTGACCTTTGCTTCCTCTGCAGATTTTACAATTCCAAGCTTGTAGCCATTCCTTCTCAGCTCTTTCTCTCTCTTGGACAGACACTGAAAGGCTAAAAACCAGGGTGTGTGAAGATTGGCTTTCTGTAAATACCTTTCTCCGTGAATTTCTTTTGTATCTTCTAGCAAAGTTTTTAGAATATTTGTTCCCAATAGTATTGGTACTGATTGGTGATAATTAGTGTCTTGTACTATCAGGAACAAACAAGGATAAACTCTGTCATTCTGCAGTCCGGGAACTATGATCTCTGCTTCTATGTATCCTTCATATGGCAAAGACTTTCCATCCACACCCTGTAATTCTAAGATTCCATCAAAACTTCTTATTTCCGTCTGTGGAAAATTTTCTTTGTAAAATGATAGCGCTAGTGTTGATACTGTCGAACCGGTGTCTAACAATGCTCTTGTCATTTTGTTTTCAATAATCAAATCTACTTCACATGCTTCTCCAACTAAATTTTCTCTGGTGACTTGGCGCATCTGCTGTATGCGACCTATCGTCCGCGCCTTGACAAAGGTCGTCTGAAGTTTAAAGCTCTGTTTGAGTGGTCCAGTCTGACTCTACAACCAATAGCTATATGTCCCTTCTGATTGCATCTATGACAGGTAGGTTCTTGGTTATCTTCCGTATTTCCCATGCTTTGCTGATTTCCCATCATGCTTTGCTGAGGATCCCTATCCTGGATATATCCTCCTCTAGGCCTCCACTTCTGGTATCCCCTGTTGTAGGGTCTATTCCACCCTCCTCTGTAATATCCTCTATATCCATCATTTATCTGTTGTATTTGAGTACAACTGTCCTGTGTACTTTGTTTCCCTTCATTTATATCTTTTTTCATGTCTGTCACATCCAGTGATAGTTTCTGAACCATGTCTTTTAGTTGATCTATGTTAGATTGAGACTCTGTTGTTGTAACTTGTTTTACTTGACCAGATGTGAATGTTTTCCTCTTGTTCATTTCTTCCTCTTTCCTTCTTACAGTTTTTCTGAGTTCATCAAAGTCTCTTATTTTCTCAAAGATGTAACCTGTAGTATCCTGCAATGTTGACTTCATTCCCTCATAGAACATATTCCGGAGCATTTCATTTGCCTCTGATGGTTTGACTTGTTTTAAATGTATGGCCTTATTAATCAGATCTTCTAGTCTGCATCCCCAGCTTGCTACATCTTCATCATCTTTTTGTTTTGCACTAAAAAATTCTGAAAGGATGCTTGACTTTGTGTCAATTGTTCCAAAGATGCTTTCCAGTTTGTACAAAATGTCATCAACTTTTGCCTCTGCTCCTAGTCTCATGATGACTCTGGCGGCCTCTCCTCGAACGGATCTACGAATTGCTTGTGTTATTGTGGCATCTGAGTACTTGTCCTTGCATAAACATTCAACTTCGTACTTCCACAGATCAAAGGTGGCATCTCCTTTTTTATCTCCAGAAAAGTTAGGAAGTCTTGGAGTTTGGTATGTATTTGGAGATTTGTCCTGTGTGGATGCGCTGGCAGTTGCCCCATCAGATTTTGGCTTTGCTCCTGTGGAGAAATCAAGTAACCACTTTTGAAATTTTTCTTTAGATTGCAGGTTAGGTTTGACTCCCATCTCTGTAAACCCTTCCGCCATGGTCTTAAGTTCGTCATCCTTGAACTCATCAGTCAGTGGCATTCTTAATTAAGTACAATATTTCTCAATCTAACCCAAAAAACAAAATCAACAATGTGACAATAGAAATAATCAAGTTTCAAACATCAAAAACACACCTGAATCTAGGTCAAAAAAATTATACAAAATTAATCCTGCTATCAAACAATTGGTTTGGGCTCCGAGTTGATTAAAAATTAATTTCAATCTATGAAGAAAAAAAATTTCTGAATAAAGGAAAAAAATTCCAAAAATATCAATAACAGAAAATAATGGATAAGTTTTTTTTCAGGAAAAAAATCAAAATAATTTACTGAGTAAATTTAAAATGTGCCTAACAAAATTTAAGTTAACTGATCAAAGGGAGGTAATCCAAAATTTTGCAATGACTCAAGGGTACACAGGTAAAATATTTTCAGAAAAAAAATTAAAGAAAAGATAGTAAACACAAGATAAGCAAAAAATCAACTATCTCTATCCAAACAATACCTTAAAATAATTTGGCCTTAATCAATAAAGAACAAAATTCTGTGTTACAAAAAAAAATTGTTTTCAAAATTCAGATTCAATACACACAAGTAGAAAAAATATTTGACCGGTCAGTATTCAAAAAAAAATCACCACAAAAAAAAATCTTAAATCAAATATGACACAAAACTATCTAATCTACAAAAATCTTGGAAAAAAATAACTCAATATGAACAACCCAAGTACCTTTTAGAAATTAAAATAGCGCAGCTGTCTTCACTGTCAAAACGCCGATCACGCGAAGTGCACTCAGTCGGAACCGAAGGTCGGAAACTAGAACGATTTTTTTTTTTCCGATTCGAACACGTTATAGATCTGCGTACAGAATGGATTTACGATTTAAGCAATACTGATATGGACTACAAGTATGCAAAGTGAATGAAACAATGAAATGATTTAAAACATGCAATTAGAAGGAAATTGTAAGTTTCGTCACAGGTATACTCAATCTATTGACAACAGACAAACTTTAAATCAGACGCGTCCTATCTATTCGCTCTGTCGCTATACAAAGGGCAGTGTACTTGATGTAATGTGGTTTAAGTGCTATGGGATGAAGGATATTAATAGAAAGTATAGTATTTTCGCTATCACCCTCTTTCACTACTTGACAAGTAACAATTATTCGAAATAAAAATATGCTACGATATCAGCCCAGGTGAGACTACAATATATCAATCAGCTGATTCTCTGTGACTCAAGTAAAATGATTACTCTAGCGTAACGATGAACACAATAGTAAACACTGTAAAAAAATTACAGACCTTACTCGGTGGGACTGTGGAATTTCACATATTCAATAAAACAATGAATCACAAGAATGCGTGCAATATAAGTTGAAATGTGTCCGTGATGAGAGAAAGTCCGGATCGTCACACGTTCGGGCTCCGCTGCTGATCCGAAGAACGAATCCGTCTTGTCCTCCTATGGCAAGGAAAGTCCACCATTCACGGCCTTCACAAGCTAGTAGTGGGTCGAGTGGATGGTCCTCATAGTCCGTGGTCAATCACGTTGGGCGCCATTTGTAGCCGGTGTTTTATTAAGGAAAACAAGTCCGGTTGTGGGTTATCTCACTTTATTGCCTGACCCCAGGACTATATTATATATGGGATCAGCCCTACAATAATCAACATAAATATTAATATACAATATGACAAACAATAATTTCATTTGCACGCTAACATGTATTTGTTATATAAGTAAAACACACAGTCCCACAGACTCTAACATTGGTAATAAAATAATTACGTTTATGTTATTGAACTTGATAATTTAAAATGGATATCAGCAACTATATACTCAGTTACTTGCTATAATTGGCTATAAAATAGTGCTCTAGAATTACATATAATATAAATGTAATAATGTGCATATCTAAGGATATCGTACCGATTTATGGAATCGAGCTGAATCTAATCTAACTATATCTGGGCAATGTAGCTGTCACATATACCTGGAACAGTGCCGTATTTCAATTAAAAAGTACATGAAATATTAGAGGATAGAATACAGCGTTACAAGTAAACTTCAACATTACGTTTTCATTATTTATAAAGTAAAATTATCAGAATACTAAATTAATATATACGTCTGGCAGACTATAAAACTATTCATTCATTCACTCATTCAAAAGAGGAAATATTAGTAGGAGATAAACACTACTTACTGTGCGTTCTGTATGAAACTATTTATATGTACGTAGTGGCTAGAATATGCTCTGCCTACGCCCTGAGTCGTAACTGGTCTGGTCACTCTCAGAACCTGTTAACTGGTTTTTATAAAATGCACGACCCGCCAAAGTGGCTAGGCCAATCAAATGCGTTGATATTTTTACAAACAACTGTCTCGTCGATCAGGTCGTTTAGTTATTAATAGTAACATGCAAAAGAAGAAGATGAATATAGAATGAAATGATGATTTGATGAAAACAACATGAACATGAACACATATTTTATTTTATTTAAACACACATATTGATCTTTTGATTTAATAAACAAACACACACAAAATCAACACTACCACATAATATAAATATATACTAGCAAGAGCCATACTTTACTGTCATATCAATCCATTTTTAAGCTAATTGTGCATGCATGTACAGTAGGCAGGTAAGAATATGAGTAGGAAGGAAATAAACAATAGGACATTTTGAACTAAATAAAAAGGAATAAAATGAAAAAAATAAACAGTTAAAAAATTTATGTAGATATTGCATATAGTCAGACCATTAAATTTAAAAGTGGGAAATTACACACCTACAAACAAAGACCGGGGTAGGGGGTTGCGCTGTATGTATCATAACCTCATAACCATTAAAATTAGTACCTTTGGCATACAAACTATTGTAGAGCAATACTCTCTCAAAAATTCTTTGACGTTCGTTGATACTTAAACAGTTAAATAACACTAGGTTGACAATGATGCAAGGTATGTGTAATTCTTGCTGCGCTCGCCAGAACGGTAGCACCGTAAAACATATTAATTACAAAGATAGAATTTTTTTCATATCCAGTCGGGTGTATTTATGAGATAATCAAAATGCTTAACTTATAACAGATCGGGTTTGATATCCTTATTATTCCTATAAAATAATCATGTGATGGATATTGCAATTTTTCAACGATAATGAATCTTCCATGCATACTAGCTTATGGTTCTTTTGTACTCTTGTTCTGCACTTTAGAGACTTCAGGTGCTAAATATGAACCTAACTGGGCATCTCTTGATTCGCGTCCCCTCCCCGCGTGGTACGACAAATCGAAAATAGGAATCTTCATTCACTGGGGGGTGTTTTCTGTTCCCAGTTACTCATCAGAGTGGTTCTGGTATGCATGGAAGGGTCAGAAGATACCCGGAGTTGTGGATTTTATGCAGAAAAATTATCCACCAGATTTCACCTATGCTGACTTTGCCCCTATGTTTACTGCTGAGTTCTACAATTCTGACCAGTGGGCGGAAATACTCAAAGCGTCAGGCGCTAAGTAAGAATTTAGACGCATTAGTTAGTCTGAGTTGTTAGATTATGATTGTCGTTGTTTTGATCAGTGAAATATTTTTGCTTTAGCAATATGTGTTGGTCAGACCAATTCGATCGCCGGTGCCAGACACTTTATGTTAGTTGCTAGAGCTCCTGAATAAGAATTCAGGGGGCACTGATTTAAATCCGGGTCTACCCTATAAAACCCCTTATTTTCATCATGTTTATAAAGAGTGTATGAACATTAATAAAAGTACGTAATTTTTTTTTAGAAGATTGGAGACCCTTATTTTCCCAACCTCTCTCAGGCACGTAGCATCGTTTTTGAAAGTGGGGGGCCAGACCCATCCAAAAAATCTTGACAAGCAAAAGAAAAAAAAAAAAGGGAAATTTAAAGTTTCCAAAAATCTTCAAAATCCTAATCCGGGGGGGGGGGGGGGGGGGGGGGGGGGGTAATATTCTATTTGACTACTCATTTCCTCATTTTCATATCAATTTTTTACTAACTTCAAAAAAAGTGGGGGGGCCAACTCCATTATAATTCATTTTTTATGTGTAAATTTTAAAAAATTTGTTGCTGCGAGAAAAAGTGGGGGGGGCCAGGCCCCCCCTGGCCCCCCCCTGATGCTACGTGCCTGTCTCTTACCCTAGATTTATATTTTGAAGAATTATTAGGTATAATTTTAAAAAAAAATTGTATGTGTTTATAGTACCAGTAAAATACCAAAATCTTTTTATATAGGTACATAGTGTTTGTAAGCAAGCACCATGAGGGATTCTGTAACTGGCCATCCAAGTATTCCTTCAACTGGAACTCTGGTGACGTTGGACCCAACAGGGACATTGTTGGTCAGTATTTTGAGACTATGTCAAAATAAGAAAACTAAATAGTCATGAAGGAATAACTGCAGAATGAACCCCCTTCAAATTTATTTGCTAGAACAACATGAACATGGTTGAAGAGGAAAAAAACCCAACTTACTGAATAAGCAATTCATATTGACACAGTTTATGAACAATTCACTGAAAAAGCAATTGTCATATTTTAAGAATGAAAACAATTTGCTGCTACCAGAATATTTTAAGTGCTAGTACATGTATTTTTGATAATCTATTTTTATATTTTAATTAAAAAATGCCAATAGAATTTCTCAAGTACTGAATTTTGGTTTGTTATAAGGGTAATTCATTATATCCGTCTAGTTTACAATATGTGAATAATAAAGTCAAGGGAAATTGAAATCACTTTGTTGTGAGCATCGATCGGTTTATTATAAGAGTGTTTGCTATAACCATGTTTTATTGTATATATTTTTATAGTTGGATGAATTCTTTTACCCGGTAAATGAGAATCAAGTTATTGCGAGAGCAATATGAGTAATGAAAATTTGAAAACAATATGACTTTTTGTTAGAAATGCTTGATTAATATGGAGTTTCTTACTTTTTATTTTTGAGGTGAATTGGCCAACTCTATAAGGAGCAAGACTGATATACATTTTGGTTTGTATCACTCTTTGTTTGAGTGGTATCATCCCCTGTATGAAAAAGACAAGGCTAACAACTATACAACACAAGACTTTGTTAGGGTAAGCAAATAATAGTAATTTTAGCTTGAAAAATGTGAATAAATAAGTATTACAGCTTTGAAATGAAAAAAAAGTTGCATTCTTTTAATTCAGAATATTTTTCTTC
Organism: Magallana angulata; assembly: GCF_025612915.1. Lineage (NCBI taxonomy): Eukaryota > Metazoa > Mollusca > Bivalvia > Ostreida > Ostreidae > Magallana > Magallana angulata. The sequence continues at coordinate 44,964,111 of NC_069120.1, read as the reverse complement.
ACATTTTTGATTTTTAAATTTTTTCTTTCGATCATTCTCAATGTAGTGTTTTTGTAATTTCTTGGCTTTTATCTTACAGACAAAGACAATGCCCGAGCTGTATGAAATCGTAAACAAGTACAAGCCGGACGTAGTGTGGTCTGACGGAGACTGGGAGACGACGGACGAATACTGGAACGCCACCCAGTTCCTTGCCTGGTTATACAATGAAAGGTTAGATACATTGAACAGTTGATATAAGATAACATAAGATATATGATCATCCAAAGGTCAAATATTTCATTGTCAAATGAAATAATCTATAGAATTTACTGCTGTTGTACTGATAATAATTTACTAACTTTTAGAGTTATGAGAAGGGCCCTTATCATGAAGAATAAGATATTTGTAACTGTAAATTTTGTGTAACTTTGTCCACGTGTGATAGAATACATGGTCTACAACCTTTAATTAGTGCATGCATGTTGGTTGAATTTAAGAATTTAAATACTAGCTGCTACCATACATTTGCATCTTGCCATGTCAAAATTTAAGGTACAGTTCAAATTGTTGAGAAATTTTAAGTGTTAGTCCTGTTTTATCTATAATAGAAAAAACCATTTATAAAGAACGGTAAAAGCCTAAATTTAGTATTTACTAATTTTGTTTCAGTCCAGTTAAAGATACAGTAGCTGTCAATGACCGATGGGGAAAGAATATTCGCTGTAAACATGGCGGATTCTTGAACTGTGATGACAAATATAACCCAGGTATCTATGACATTACTCAATCAAAGAACCATCCATTTGGAAGTTAAAGAGATACATGTACATGTAGGCTTCAATTCTATTTCACTATACATGTTTGTCATCCAATTTTTTTTCTTTTTTGCATAAAAGTTGTCAGTATATATATTTAAGATATGTTTGGGGAATGATTTTTCTACTTCCCAATGGTAAGCAAAATGTATGAGAAGTTTCTTTCATTACAATACATGACCCTTTTAGGTATTTTTGTGTATGTTTGATTACACTCTTGTTCTATTTAATTACACCTTTCTTCTATTGTTTTAAGGTGTGCTTCAGAAAAGGAAATGGGAGAATGCAATGACCATCGATAAGTTTTCCTGGGGATACCGGCGGAGAGCCAACATTAACGACTACCTCACCCTGAAGGACATCACCAAGGTCATTGCTACAACGGTCAGGTCAGTAAAACAGGGTTCTTTGTGGATTCCTCTTGATCAAACAATTATAACTGCTGAAATTGGCAGTTACACTGTAAATTCCTCTTACATTTTTGGATGCTCATCTGTAGATCTTGACATATATAGCATCTGTTTGTCTGTCTGTGAGTACCTACAGGCAAGATACAAACTACCTGGTATGCTTGTTTAAGTTAGATGGTCATACATAAACTTGACTCTTCCTATGCTTAATTATAGTAAGTGGTAAAACTTATTCTTTATTTTCGAGCTTAAAATTAAAAGATCAAGGTCCCCATAAACTCAGATAGAAATTCCATCTTGTAGGCAGGATGCACAATGTTATTTCATCTTATAAGGTACACTGTATGATTTAATAGGGCTTAATGCATGTAACATCTGGGACATTTTTAATAGAGCAGGCATTTGCAAGCACTTGCCAAAAATGTTTTTTCCCAACAAAACAAATTTTGGTGAGTGTCTGTTCTTCTAAACAGACCTCTGTTTATATGTGAACTTAAAAAGTCTTCATATGGGTAATTTGCATGTCTAACAACATTTTCCAAAGTTTGTGACTTTTTGATATGGAAATAAAATTTGACGCTGATATTTTACTTATAAATGGAAGAAGAATCCTATTTACACCTTATGTCATCTATTATCATAGTACATGTACTAGTATTATCATCATTTAATTGTGCACATATGTACCCTATAGTATGTAAGATGAATTAAATTTACTTGTAAAGGCTAATACTGGTTTGATAAATGCAAGTTTTTTTTCGCATAGAACATTATTCACAAGTACATGTACCTGTTTTTAATTTTTTACAGTTGTGGGGGAAATGTCTTGATTAATATAGGACCTACACATGATGGAAGGATAGCCCCCGTGTTTGAGGAGCGTCTGAAAGAGATGGGTCAGTGGCTGGGAGTGAATGGGGAGGCTATCTACGAGTCCATCCCATGGAGCCACCAGAATGACACCACTACTCCTGATGTCTGGTAGGTATTAATTTCCCTCCGAGCAACACTCCTGGGTTGGGGTCTTTAACAGTAAGTCAGGAGAATACAATAAGAGTGGCAGTCACGTACACTTCATGTGTGTGTAGGATTTCATTGTGCTGTACATGTAGGCATGGAAGGTGTTAGTGTTAGAGATGTTAATGACATTTTCCCCACTAGAAGGAAACTATCACTTACAGACGCAACCACAGTTAAACAATGACATATTATGTGGAAAAATAGAGTAATATTCTTTTATCAAGTATTGATTTGTTTACACACATGTATAAATTTGGAAGTAACATACACACAGCATAGAAGTGGGTGACTTTGTCATTGATATAAATCATAGTAAAGGGAAATTACTCATATGTCGAGTTGAAGCTTACCGGTGCTTTGTATATAAATTTGACATAAATTTGGTCAGACTGTTTCGTTTACTGGCACCAGAAAGCTCATTTAGTGGAGCATCTGATAGAGATTCACGTAGCCCAGATACAAATCCTGGTAAGGTTCATTACATGTTTTATTTCTTCTACTCTTTTACAGATGATAATCTGTTGAAGTGTTAACTTTTGTATTGATTCCACTGATTAACGAAAAAATATAACAAGGTTTTAATAGTAGATGAATAACACATACACAACTTTTTTCACAGGTACACAGCAAAGAAGACAGATCAAGGTACAGCAGTGTATGCCATCGTTCTGACCTGGCCCAAGGCGAACCAGCTAGTGCTAGGGGCACCTTCCACCTCCACGACAACCGTGGTGAGCATGCTGGGATACCCCGGCAACTTTAGTTGGAAGCCCAACCCTGGGGGAGGGATGACCGTCCAGATACCTGTAATTCCATTCGATCAAATTCCCAGTCAAGACGCCTGGGTGTTCAAGATACAAGGACTTAAGAATTAACAGTGCCTATACTCTCTGAAATGTGATATATTTAGGGCTCGACTTGATCTTTTCAATGATGAAGATGCAAAGGTATACAGATTACCGGTACTACATGTAAAATCTTCTACTGTTAAAAAAGAATGTTTCTAACATATAATCGAAGCAACCATGCAATTTATATTATAAAATTTAATCTTAAAAACCAGATGTGCAATTTTTTTTTTGCGGGAGTCAGTAGAAACTCATTTGTGTAAAGTATAAACTTGCTGTGATTTTACAAGCATACTTTTTTTTTAGCTCGTGACTTTTTATAGTACGTACTAATACAATGTACATGTATTATGTCCTTGTGTTGTGTAGACCCCTTTACTTTGTATATACACTGTATCAGTATGTGTGTGAATCTGTGTTGTTATTTTGAGAAATTGCTGAATTAATTTAATATGTACAGTACAATATATGTTAAACTATAATTGTAATGTTTGAGTTCTGAAAATTTGTCTCAATATAAAATTCATATCCATGGAGATTAGATTACCAACATAAATCTACAGATGTTTCATTTGAAATGTACAGGTATTCATAAATTTTTCAGTGTTGTGAAAGATGAATCAACTGCTAATTATACATGTATGATAATTATTTGTATTTTTTACTTTAAACTAACCGTGTAAGCTAAGAACTCTTCTCATATTATTTCTTTGAAGAAGAGAGGATGTATCTTCAGTATGTCTGTGTTGACTACTACAAATATTTGCATTTTGAACCATTGATCTACATGCTCTTTATGCCAAGTTCATGTACATTATATTTAGTGAATATCAGAGTTTATTTTTTTTTAAAATCCTTTAGAGTTTGTACCTTTCACTTCAATTGTGTTATCAGCTCAATTCATCTGTAGGGTAATTTGATATGGTGTTCAAAACATGATAAGGAGAACCGTAAGTGTATATGCATACAATGCATAAAGATGTTTTATTTGTTTGCTGTTAACAAATTTTTTAAGTTGACCTAATTTGCTGTTTTAACTACTCTGTCAGATTTGGTGTTTGTATAGCACAGACTAAATAGGGACACTTCAAAGTACATTAACAGTTGAATATGCTTTGTTTTGAAAGATCAAGAGAAAGCAAACTTGAACATTCCAATGATAGATATATACATTTTATAAAATATTTGATAATTTACAATAAAGGATGTAAACCAACCAAAATAAGTTATGTTTTTTTGAAGTCATGAATATTTTACCCATATACCGGTATACTCCTAAAGATTTGTGATTTGAAGAGGGTCAAAACTTATTGTGTTGTGAAATACCAGACTGCCAGTGTTAACATGCTGATGCTTGGTTTCTTTTAAAATTAAATTCCCATTCTCAATTCAATTTTTTGAGTACATTAGTTGATGTCATATTAAGCAGGAACATGTATGTATATATACACTTCCTATGTGGAACATGTTTATGGCATCTGTAATGGATAAATGCTGAAAACACTTCTATATGAAAAAATATCTAAGAGTTTCAAGGCCCATTAGGGCCGAGAACTGTCCGATATTTTTTCATACAGAAGTGTTTGAGGTTTTTTTCGTACTTAAATACTGCCATTGAATTTCATTGTTGCTTTACCCAAGAAAGTCCGATTTTGAAGGATATCAGTACTGTTATCACTGGTAACAGTCTGATATTAAGAAGCTCACTAATATTTGACTGTTTTGGGCAACATTTTACTGCTGGAACAAAGGAATGACATCACAATAGTGTTTTCATTAATATATATTAATATCGGGTTTACTGCTTCAAGGGATATAATTCTGTCACTCTGGATCTACATAATATGATAATTGTATTTCTACACATTCCAATTATAACATGTTAAAAGAACTATTTTGCATTGCAAGGGAGTTTGACAGCTTTGTTAATTTCTTTGTTATTAGAATTATTTTGCATCAAAAAATAAGGTAGCTTTATTATTTTTAAGTGAAACACAAGTATCCCAGCCCCTGAATTTGGCCTGAAATAACTACAGCTGTTTCAGTTATGGCACCCAAGGTGCCATACTTTTCACAAGTATTCTGCTCAACCTTTTTCTATACTAGTATTCATATTCCCTTAAGGTGGAATAATACATAATCACAAAATGACTGACCGCTGATCGAAACATTTCGTTTATTAAAAGGAATTTATGGACTGCAACATGTAACTTACTTCATAGCAGAGTGTATAAAGTGTCAGACTTGTGATCTGTACATTCCGAGTTTGAAACCTGCGAGGGCTTTTGTTGTTACTTACTGAAATAATTATTTTAGATATTCATTTTTTATTCCCGAACTGCAAATTTTTCACTTATTTGACACATGTAGTTTATTTATCACTATATCTTTCATTATCAAATAATGTCCTGTAAATTTGAGTGGCTTTTACCATTTGTTTTATTCCACCTTAACTTGTATATTCTTCAAAACCATTCAGATTGTTGCTTTTAATTATTCCATCTGATGGCATTTACAACTATTATTGCTGTAGTACTTCAAACAACTGGTCCCATTTTGATGCTGTAGTGAACTATTATTCTTTCAAGTTTTTCATTCAATTAGTTACATGCAATACTACCAGCGTTTCTGATTTTGGGACATCTCCTTTAACTTTCCTCTTTTCATGAACTTGACATGCAGTCATGTTAAGCTTAAGTATACAAGATTTCTTTTCCATAGCAAAGCATCAACAAGAAATGAAAGGTATTTAACTTTCACCAGAACAAGTTGGCCCAAGTAAGGAAGCATATGCGCGACAGTTGGTTTCCAATACTAGTAATATTTCTGAGCCAATTCTGAAGTCTGATCTTTACCTCCCATACACAGAAACTTCAAGTACAACAGTTAGATATCCATATTTATTTTAACACTTTACGTCTCTAAGATACTTCTACATTCAAAACAGCAACCCATTTAAATCTTTGTTGTCACTTGAATAAGAAAGTTGGTTTTTAAAATTTATTTATGATAAATGGACATGAATAATAATAAAACTCGACAAAAACACTGACACTGTACTATTAAAATAAAAAGAAATGGGATTTGATGAGGTGAAAGATGAGGATAAAAATGTCTGCTAAGTTATATTAAGTCATAGTCTCTCTATATATCAACTTTTGCACAACATTTAGGTAGAGTCTTTTGTTCAGCTCCAAGAATTTTCTCACATGAACACTTTAAGCTGTTTTCTGTGTGCCCTTCTTGCCGATGAGTGACTTGTGAATATGTGGAATGACACCTGGGAAAAAAAAGAAAAGGAAAATCAATGAAAATATTTTAATACCTTGCAAGGAACTTGAAGATATTCAAGTTTATATAGCCAAACTATGAATTCAAATAGAGTTCACAAAAAGTTGACAAATACATACCACCACCAGCAATTGTAGCTTTGATTAAGGAATCCAACTCTTCGTCTCCTCTAATGGCGAGCTGCAAGTGACGTGGTGTTATACGTTTGACTTTCAGATCCTTACTGGCGTTACCTGCCAACTCCAACACCTGAAGAAAATATGTATTTAATTAATACTCTAATAGAAAATTATTCAATACTATCACAAGTATTTTCTGTACTATAGCATCGCGGTAAATTCATTTCAGACTTGACCTACATGAAGTATAAACACATAGTTATAACACCATGTACTTCTTTCTTTTGTACCCATATGTGTCTACCCATATTTAACAATGAAAGTTACTTTTTGAAACGATTTGCTTTACATTGATCAAATCTTAACAACCAAAGACAACAACTTTTTTGATTAAACACATATATCAGAAAGAAAATCCACACGAAATCAACATATTAATTAAAAATCGCTTCAGGAGGAATGTATCAAGTTTAAGACCTGATATGATTAACACGACTTAGGTCTTTGAAATAGTTGGCGCTCAATGATAATAATACATCCGCCATCTTGGATTTTAACCGCGAAAAACTAAAAATGTAAACAAACACATAAAAGTCATATTTCTCGAAAAAACTGAATGGAACAGTTAACATTTCTAAGCGAATCTGCTAAATATATATCTCCTGCACCAGAAAAACTCCGAGGTATTCAAATCAAAAGCCTTATTCGAGAAAAAATGCGATTTGAAATGGGCCTACCCTGGTCCTTAGCATTACCAAATGGATTATATGTCTACAATTTTGAGGAACGACAAAGAAAAACAGTTTTTTTACGCTGTATACTTACTTCAGCTGTGAGGTACTCGAGAATAGCAGCACTGTACACTGCTGCGGTGGCTCCCACTCGTCCGTGGCTTGTTGTTCTGTTCTTCAGATGTCTGTGGATACGTCCCACAGGAAACTACAGAAGGCATCAAATATTTAAACGTTAGAGCAAGAAAAAATGCTGCATATAATGGATAGCAATGTTATTAGTAATTTTCGCCATAATTTACTACATGCTAACCTGCAGTCCAGCCCTGGCCGATCGAGAAACTGCCTTGGCCTTTGCCTTTCCGGAATCTTTACCTGCTTTACCTCCTGCCTTTAAAAATAAACACAAGGGTGTAAATATTTAGGACAGAAATTATATTTTTAAGTGCCGTTATTGATATTGAATGTATATTGATGCATAAAATCATTCGATGGCTTGTCATTTTAGTGATATTAACAGATTTCTTACCATCTTTGCTGCCTGATGAAATCAATCTCAAACCGACGCTAACGAAGGCCGCCGAAGTATATGCCAGTTCAAGGTCACGTGATAAAATAGACCAATGGGTATACTGCAAATGAAAACAAAGGAGAATTTATGTTTGAAATGCTTGGCTTTGGGTTATAATCGAATTATTCACTCAAGTTTGACACATTTAACTATATATAACGAGTTTTACTCTCCAATTACCATAGAGAAGAATGCCACGGAATATGAAATTTTATTTTCCATTGTTAAGGGAAATAACTTTTGTGGACTTCATTTCATAACCATCCAAAGATGGGCATTAATATTTAAATCCACAGTAAACATGTGATTGATAAAATATTCATTAATTTTTCAATTTTGTATTATTATAACTTTTCCATATTTAAAAAAAATTAACAAATGATAATGATGACCACTTGCAATTATTATTTATGTAACGTACGATAAAATTATTTATAAATTTGATTTTTTTTGGTGGTTAGATTGAATTTCAATATCTATCATTACTATTATTGATTAAACACAATCAAACTTCCTTTTAAAAAGCTATAATTTTGAAATATTTTATGTACTCCTCCTGGTTTAAAAAAAAGATAAAAACAGAAAATTACCAACACCCCCCCCCCCCCCCCATAAAAAGGAAAAAAAAAACTTTGAAAAACTGTTATATAAAGTTAACGTTAACAATTGTTTGGGGAGACTCAGGTTCAATATTTATGATCTATATATATTATTAACAGGTAAAAAGAGTTTTATATATTAAAAAAATTACCAAGATATATTTTCTTGTCGATACTGGAATGATATACTGGATTTCTTCTTTAAAAAATATTTCAAAGAAACACGCAGTGTCGTTTTATTTATACATACTAATTTCTAGAAATTACAATTTAAAAATCTATCTGGAGGGCCTTTTAATAAGTAGTAATAAATTAAACAGGAAATTCAAGACCGAGTACAACACCCGGATTGACTAAGGCTTTTAGTTGGCACCCCGGGGTAAACAGAGTCCACACCTGCCGCGTCTGACATGCAATCATAAATATACCCCCTCCCCCCACTGATGATTTGCCAGCGTCACTCAATTACCCACACCATTCATGCGTAAAATGTATTGACGGACACGCACCCTAATTCCTCATGCCGGGCATATATGTATACACGATGCAACATGTACTGACATTTCTTGGCTTAGAAATTTACAATTTTTGTATCATCAACTGCATGTTCATTTTGGCAATATATATATATATATATATATATATATATATATATATATATATATATATATATATATATATATATATATATTTAATTGTATATTGATATCATAAACAACATCTAATTTTTGTGTATTCTTAACGTGTTTTCTCTGTATTAGTGATATACAAAGATTTATATCATAGATACATGTTACCTTCTCCCCTCTCGATCAATAAATAAGCAAAATAAATTGGGAATATGTCTTACGGTAAATTAATTATCACACAAAAATTTTGTTGTAAATTTTGTACTGACTAGTACTCCAATCCACATACAATTCAAAGTTTACTGTAGAGAGATACAAATCATATTGTCTGAAATTTATCAATTCAAACTTTAAAATAAAATTGAGTTATAAATTAAGTTTAAATTATTTAGCATATTATTCTAAAATACATGCAATGCACTCGATTCTTTTATTTGTTTTGGTGTTTTATTTTTTTAAATTCAAGTTCATAACACTATTCTTACTCAATGTTGAGATCACCTCAAAATTCTAATATGTCAACAAAAATGTTTACTACCGTGGCGATAGATTTACATACACTGGCAGTTTCAAATTACTTATTAGGCCTGTATGTAGCTGCATGTTATTGATTGGAGTCGGATTATAATAAAGTCCACAGAATCTAGGCAAGACGAGCCCTCATCTCGACGATGATGATGTGAAATACTGTACGACCCCCTGGTAACAAAGTCGGAATTTCTGTTTCATTTTGCAACTTACAGGTACTCCCTATCTTGATATATGAAACTTTATAAATTCATGTATTTTTTTTTAATCCAAGATAAAATAATCACATGGATGATATAAATCTTCATTTTTAAAATTTAAGCTTCGTCCCACATTTGAAAGCAAAAATATTGACACATCGTCTATTCTACATGTACTATCTATAGTCTAATCATTGAAAGCACAGGGTTACATAGAACATCTAGAATTAGGAATGAAACGCACTGTTAATGGATCTCATTCTCTACCCTGAACAATGAAATAACAATCTGTTACGATCAAAAAATAAATTCACAGACCCTACTGACCTCACAGTGGGGTCTGTGTGTGTGTGTGTGTGGGGGGGGGGGGGGGGGGGGTAGGTGGCAGACTTATCCAAAAAACTTGACAAGCCAAAAAAAAAGTGGGGGGGGGGGGAGGTTACTTTACAAAATCCTGATCCGTTGGGGGGTGGGGGGGGGGGGGGTGGCAAGTATACCTTTATCTTCCATTTCACTGTTTATTTCCCTATTTCAATTCAATTTTTTACATGGTCCCATTAAAGTGGAGGGGGGTGGGCAACTCCGGGTCAATTCAATTTTTTGTATGTAAAAAATTTTTGCTGCGCAAAAAGTGGGGGGGGGGGAAGGGGGGCGGGGCATGCCCCCTCCCCTGATGCTACGTGCCCGCATAAATTCTAACTGTATCTTTAATAGTATACTATTTAGCATGCAGTTCAAATCATCTTGTTTGGTTTGAATATTAATCGAAATAGTCTGTATAAGCCTAATCACATATTGATGAAAAACACAAGCACCATACTTTTAAGATGAAATTGTATAGTAAACAGAAATTAAAGAATTCAGACAATATAGATTCTAGGTCATCTAAGCGGAAAGTTACATCTCCGACTCGTTTGTAGCAGTCGTAAAAGATATGTATGTGAATTGTTCCCCGTTGTCCATGGAATATGTAAATGGGTGAATTTCTACTGATGATTTGTAAGTAAATATGACGCATGCCTGTCCATTCTATAGTAATCTTTGAATTGCCGTTATTACTGGACGCCGTGAGGAGGTCGATTATCTGACTGCATATGAAAGTTTGAAGTTGCCGTGCGTTTTTGCGGAGTTATTTTAAACATATTTAGATTAAAAACCCGAAGAACTGCGTGAAAGAAAGGCATATTAATTGATATTGAGGTTTCTATTTTCAAAGCATCAGTTAAAAAGCCATTAATGATACTAGATTAATATGAATAAAATAAAAATAAAAGTTGCGTAGTAATTAAGGGCGGGGTTCTCATATGTGGGTGAATGTAAAGCTCGGGACATGTATATCCCGCGTGTTCTCTAGCCCAAAATACCGTCACTACATATAACATGAGACAAATGCCTCATGGCGAATATGACCCCCCCCCCCAAATAAAAATAGAATTAAAGAAAAAAGTGGAGTGATGCATTTGGCCATCGTAAAATTGGACAATTTTTCATGGACAAATCTTAATTCCTGTTAAATTAAATGAATTTTTGCCTGAAAGTCCCCAAAGTCTCATTTTTTCACAATTACCCATGCTTAAGTCGATATCCTACCAATACCAGATCCTAAACCCTGCTGAATTATACACTACGTATACTACACGCTTTTTTTATTTGAATTTTCTGAGAATGTTTTTTGATACTTTTTATGATGTTTGAATAAAATATGCCATGACTCCTAGGTCTTATGACGATGTTGTCTCATTGACGCATACAATGTACCCCTTTAATTATTTTTACACTTAAAAGATGGTATAAGACTTTTGTTGATCATTTTTCTTTAGTTCTAGTTTATAAGGATTCTGAAATATTGCCTGATTCAGTAGAAAAGAGAGAATTAATTCACAAAAAGGATTGCAATAAACGAAGAAACACTTGCTAGGTAATGGCTAGAATTTAGCACAATCTAGGTCAAAGCATTTGGGAGCCTTAGGCGGCTCCCAGACTGAAAGTTTTGGCATTTTTTCCTCATAGGTAATATATAATTGCTATACACAAGTTACGGTTATGTAGCCGATATCTATTCCGTGTCTTCTTGTTTATTTTATAGACAAAAACATTCATGGCATTCATAATGTAACTTATTTTATGACATTTGTCTAAAATTGGTGTAATGAAATGGTGACAACGTACTTTATTATCGCTATTTTTAGCCGGGCTCTGCTGAAAGCAGCTGGCCTCAGGATCATGAAGCAATCTTAGACTTAAGTCAAAAATTGTATACTCTATAATGTCTCTAGATTGAAAACACTGACAAATTTGAAATGTTACTAAAATTGGCTTGATATAAATTTGTTAATTACAAATTTTGATCGTCATTTTATTATAAACAAAAATTTTACGGCTGACTGAAATTTTGTCTTAAGTCTGAAATTCCTTCATGATCCTGAGGCCTGTAGGCAGGCAAATCGCCAATGTTACTATAAATAGCACAACTTCAAAAGTAAACAAAATCAAAGTACTGAAAGTACTGTTAGACGGTGGTGTCGTTTGAAAGTGGCATATTACATGTAACAATGAGTGATGTATGATAATTATTTTTGTCGAAAACCGCGGCCAGTATCGCATACTTGCACTTATACTTAACGCTTACTCGCACAACTGGTCGTGAGTTTCCTACATGGATAATTATGTGGAAATCGTAGCTGTGATCTCAATCTACACTTTACAAATGCTGTGTCTCTTGGTCGTCATCTTTTGGGGAAAACCCAAAGATTTATCACAGTAGTCTTTGTCGTATGGAAGTTTGCATTTTGTATCAATATGTTTGTATCTATATCAGTTGACATTAAAACCCCGTTTGAATGACTCATTAAATATGTGGGTTGCCACCACATATTAAATGAATAAATCAAATCCAAAGAGATTTCATCATAGTTCGCCCAAATATTTGATTGTTTGAAGAAGGGGAATTTTGGTTTTTTCCCTTTTGACCTTTTGGTTGACCCCGCAAAGGGGAACAACTTTTGAAAAGTGTGGATTGGACTATTGTGCTTTAAATATATTGTAGATTTCTCAAGTAACGAGAACAAATAAAGCTTTGGCATGATAAAATACTTATTTTTTACTAACTATTTGGGCATACATATAGTATTTTAATTGTCCCTCTCGACAGCATTTTCCCTCAATTTCTTCACGGGGAAAAAGTTGCAGTCTTGTGGACCATCACATTTGATTTTTTTCCTCATAGTCAGTTAATACACTTAGGTGTAAAGAAAACGGAATGGGTTTACAAGAACCTGTTTGATAAAACTGGTATTGCTTTTGGAATGCACGTCATCATGAAACAGAAGAGTAAATCAATATAATTTTATCTTCGACTTTAGTGGATTATTTCCATTTGCTCACAACGAAAGTGAATGAAAATTTTAAAAAATATCATACAACGTTCAGTCGCGGCAGTTTCATTTATAAACATTAAAATTGTTCTATTGTATTTAGAAATAGATTTATTCAAATCATTTGAATGAATTCGGGAAAGTCACATGCTATATTTTATCGCTTCTCGGTACACTTTAACACGCATAAATTACTTGCTACATTAAACTTTTCTAGTAAACTTACAACAAATATTGATTAATTATACAAAATAAGTTTTTAAAAACACCAAACAAACAAAATTCAAGTTGAACGCACGTTTTTCTGACCATACAGCTGTGTATATAAAGAAGATGGGGGAATAAGATGGTGCAACTGCCCATTTGGTTTAGTCGTAGAATACAATTTCAAAAGCATTTTTTCAATGAAATATATTTGATATGTTATTATACAAGTTTACAAAATGGTAATTTCTAACTTTATTCAGTTTGAAATATTTCAAAAAGATAAGAAAAAATTAATAAATCTTTAAGTTTTGGTGGTATCGAACCCACAACCGAAAACCCCAAATTCTTTAAAGTTTCCTTATGGCTGATGCTCTAACCACTGAGCCATTTCATTCACAACAAAGTGTGTTGTGTACATGCTATATGAGACTATGACCACGAATTTATGGACTTGTATTATATTTCTAAAACGTTCAAATGTTGAGCTACAAAATGACATTTTTGAACTGTAGTAAGTCATCTCTCCACATTTTTGTCAAGTAAAATCGGTTTAAAATCCATTAAACCACATTGAGACTGTAAAAAAAAAAATATTGAGCTCAGACCCACTCTATGTAAGAAAATGCATTGAAGTTATAAAAATTACACTATTAGGAGGTTTTGACACTCATACGCCAGTTTAAATCAATATATTGCAAGTATTTAAAATATTTAAAGATTACAACCCGATGTTACGTTGAATATACATTGTTTTTAATTATTTTTTTTAAAAAAGTATCAGATTTAACGATATTTTTAATTTTGCCGTATCTAGTCATTCCTCATATGGGCATTGTACACGCCTTATTCACCCATTCTCTTTAAATTTATTCTTTGCATGTACTGGACATTAGATCTGGGGTTCGCAAATCCCGGCAATATTTTCGGGAAGCTATAGTTCTGTAGCTCAGCAGAATTCTACAGTCATCTATGAAGCACTTTTTTTGCCTTCATGTTTCATTATTTATCGCAAATAAAGCATGGATGTATACGCTACGGCCGATGTAGCATTGCGTAAAGTGATGACACTTTCTAACCGGTGTGTATTTCAATTGCGAGTCGCAACAAACTGGCGCATTTATATAGGCCCGCCTATTTGTAAATGCATGTTGAAAAAATAATGCTAACACTTGGAAACAAATGTCGAAGAAAGTTCATTATAGAGTTGTACTCGCGAGTTAAAAATTATTTGAGAACAAACGGGGCGATGTTTACGTACAAATGTAAATAATGTTATCTGTTAGTGAAAAAAAATGCCCCTAAACCAAAGAAAAGATTCTCTAATACATTTAGCAGGGACGGGCGCATATGAATTAAAGTCACTATTTGTACTTCGCTCATCGAATTGCGTTATTCAGTTCATTGTGAAAAAATTCGACAGAAACTGTTTAGTTAACAAAATTATTATGTCTTACATTACCGTTCACAATGTACCATAAATGTATATGGAATATCGCATGTTTTTTCTCACAAAAAGTTAGCGTTTGCTGCAAATTAGAGATACACGAGCTGACACGCCGTGAAATCCATAAGACGCATAATGTAAAAAAAAATCTGAACTAAAAATCTTTGAAACATCGTAAAATGTAGTTTATATATATTTAAAATGGCGACTCGATTTGCACGTGAATTTTACAATCCGACGTCGATTAGCGTGTTTGAGAGAAAGTAAGCAGCAAGTAAAGCGTCAACATCTGCAGTAAATATTGTTTGATGAATATCGAGGTGCCTGTAATAAAATTAATGTTTCTACAGACTGTGTGAGGTACAAAATAAGGTACATTGTAAATCACAGGTCAGTCGAAAATTAAACACATTTATGTTACGTAAATTTAAAGTTTTTGTGTGTTTGAAAAAACACATGCACACTTGTAGAAGAAACTGTGCCATTGACGGTTGAAGTTCAATAAAATGTAATTTATGTAATATTCATTGTCAGTATCTGTTGTGAATTCTTTGGAATAAGCTACAACAACAAAAATATACTGCTCAACTAAAACTAATGCGTTGAAAATGGCTGAATTTATCGATGAAGCATAATTGCTGAAATATGAAATGGCAAACCAGTTTAAATAGTGTACATGTGTTTCTGACAATTATTTATATCATAAAAAAAAACAAGAAGCAATTATTGTGACCAATTGTGACCAATTATCGCAGTGATATAGTTTATGCAGTCCTGATACAGAGTTAAACGTCAAAACTGGCAGTTGGTTCTTAAATTATTAATACCGCGTAAACAGACAGGGTAACGGAAAACACAATTTCATACATTATTTAAATATATTTACATTTTCCAATGTCTTTGCCTGTGATAACACTACGTATCGATTTTGTACTATATAACCCATAATACAAATGACGCCAAATCGAGGCGCCAGCAGAGTTTGCTTATTAATATTTAAATATATAATCGTACGATGGCTTAAAATTATATAAATATAAATAATAAGGAATCATTCTTTGAATATTATGAGATGATATTTTCGGTCGGGGTGTGATCAAATCTATCATAAAGCCCTTCGGGCTTTATTGGATTTGGTCACACCCCGACCGAAATTATCACCTCATAATACTCAAAGAATGATTCCTTATTCCTTATGTATGTACAAAATAATTAGCAGCTATAATGCTAAAATATCTGATAAGATTAAAATTAGTTCTCATACTGAAATCGACACGTAGATAAAACATTGTCTGTATAACACTGCATACATGTACCTAACAGAGTTATCGTTCGTTATCCGCTAGGGTCCCTGTGAGAAATACTCTTCCGGTCAGGACAGTAGCAATAGACCGTGGCTATTTATAGCCACCGTCTAAAAACTAAACAGCTTCAAAGTAAAAGCTTCCGCTTTTCCAAATAGTTACACAAAGAGTCACGTTTTGTCAAAAGTGTTGGCATTTTGTTTTTTTAATTTCGAGAGAATTGTCGATCTTTTTAAGTTTTCTTATTATTAACGTGTTTTGAAAACAAGACTATGTATTTTGGACACATACAATGCGCATGAATTTCAGTGAACTACTTTTCTGCGCGTTGAAGAAATGGGGATTGAATATATAATAACGCTTTTTGCAAAATTCAAGGAAGCAACTGTTGAACTTTTTTCTACTAGACAGACATATTTTTGTTTATAGCCGCTTACAAAATTTGGTCGCTCTCTGACGCTTTGTCGACATTAAAAGCAAAAGAGAGAGAGAGAGAGAGAGAGAGAGAGAGAGAGAGAGAGAGAGAGAGAGAGAGAGAGAGAGATTTCAGTCTTTACTACACAATATGCATAAAGACACACCAAAAGAGCCCGGCTTTCAGTACTTCAGTACTTGATTTTCATTTTGGTATTAACTTGGAATCATCCGAAACATGAAACATCATTGTATAAACAATTTCAAATCTAAACCTGGTAGCTGTGACATTATGAACAAAATGACAGCCTAAAGGACAATCCAAATATTCATTTCTGCCAAGTTCACTTACTAGTATCTCACTAAGCTTCCACTTCGACATATTTGTCTACAGTCAAATAAATTGCATTGCATCAACATATTAAAAAAATCGCCCAACTTTGGATCCACATTTTGCCGAGAGTTATGTTTTCCAATCACTTTAGGTTTATCATCACTGGGTTTGGGAGAAAAAACCCACAACTAAGTCCAAATATTTGGAAATATTTTCTTCATCTTTGTAATTGATCAGCTATAGATTTTTAGCCGGGCTGTAAGCAGGCAAATCGTCAATGTTACTATAAATAGCACAACTTCAAAAGTAAACAAAAAACCAATCAGCGTCAAAGTAAAAGCTTCCTCTATACCAAATAGTTACACAAAGAGCAAAGTTTTGTCAAAAGTGTTGGCATTTTGTTTCTTGTTTTTAATTTCGAGAGAATTGTCTATCTTATTTAGTTTTCTTATTAATAACGTGTTTTAAAAACAAGACTATGCATTTTTGGCACACAGAATGTGCATGAATTTCCATGAACTACTTTGCTGCGCGTTAAAGAAATGGGGATTGAATATATAATGCCTGTTGGCAAGTTGTTGCAAAATTCAAGTCAGCAAGTGTTGAGTCTTTACTACACAATATGCATAAAGACACAACAAAAGAGCCCGGCTTTCAGTATTTCAGTACTTTGAATTGTTTTCTTCTAGACAGACATATTTTTGTTTATAGCCGCTTACAAAATTTGGTCGCTCTTTGACGCTTTGCCGACATTAAAAGCATGAGAGAGAGAGAAAGAGAGAGAGAGAGAGGGAGAGAGAGAGATTTATTTTCAGTCTTTACTACACAATATGCATAAAGACACAACAAAAGAGCCTGGCTTTCAGTACTTCAGTACTTTGATTATTTTCCGTGTTTCCGTATAATAAGATAGGTTTACTATATATGGTTATCTATACTTAATCATGTTTAATTCGACTATGTTGAGAGAGAGTGATTATGGAGAGAATTCTCTATACAGCAACTAGAATATCGATAGCAAGTGTTTTAGTCGACGCCATGCAATTGTTTTCTTGCCCTACATCAACCAAAAAATATTCGGCTATTTCCCCAGAAGTGTAGGCTTCCCAGCCCACAAATGAGTTTAAAAAAAATATTACTCACATTTTGTCTGTCGTCAGTCAAAAAAATGTCTGTCTGTACATTTGGTCTTCTGTAGACTTTAAACATTTTGAATTCTGCAAACTATTTCAACACATATTTTATGTTGTCAGATTGCTGTGACTTGAAATTAATCTATGCTTCATTTTATAACGTTGGAATTTCTGTGACAGCGAGAAAAAATACAATTTTTTGATAACGGGTTTATTTGCACTAAACAATACAATAATTATTAAGTATAGTAGGGTAGGATCTCCGTTAAATATGATTATTTGTGGTGTTGCCACTCCACCAATAAGTGTTGCAACAACTAGCCTATTGTGTTCGTCGAGATAGTTAAAATAGTGGTTTTTAAAATGTTGACAATTAAAACAAAACATTTGGCTCCCTTAGTTGTAATGATGAAACCAAATTTACACCAAAAAGTCATTATTTGATCGATTTACGAGTAAAAAAAGAATACAATATATAATTATGTATTTTTCATTGATTTTTTCGAAGAAATTGAACTCCTTTACATCTTCTTAACGTTCACAACATCATCATTAACAAACAACTAACAAATCAATAAACAAACAAGTAAACCAAACAGTTCAAATAATAATCTTTTAATTATTGGATTTTTAAAGAGACATGTATAATAATAGTTTTTAACATTCGAAGAAATGCAAAAATCGAAAAAAGGAAGTTAGATTTAAACATGTATTTTATATTTTATACCATGCAAATTAAAAAACTGAACAAGATATAAAGAAAAATAATTCAAAGTTGTTGAATGTGTAATTAAACTTTCCATCCTTTAAAACTTGACCATTCCTGATACAGAAAATTTGCTGTGGTCGTTCGAAGATTCACTTTATCTCCAGCTTTTAAGACCAAAGGTACTGTGTTTGCGCAGTTTCCAAACCCCGGGCTACCTTCATTGTTGCAATTACCCAATCCTTTCCGTTTCGCGTTGATCAAGATTTCTGCGTCAAATATACTTTTAGGATTAACTAAGCTAGTCCAGGTAAAAATATACAGCCCGGCAGATGGCGCTGTGAAGATTCCGCTGTGAGGATTGTATGCGTTTCCGTAGTTGAAAAATACTTTGTCATAAACAACATTGACGGGTGTATTTCTGTGCAAGGTCAGATGTTTTGATATGTATGCATTGAAAGCAATGATAGGTTTATCTAAAAGAAAACAAAATAATGAAGTAGCGTGCCGCCAAAGTACAAATACGTCCCAAATATTGTATATCATATTCATTAAAAGAAATAATGGTATCGCAGAACAATTACTAGTAATAGGATGAAAAATGGAAAATATGTACATGCATATGTACATATGTACATGCATGTACATAGAAACCATGAATATAAAACTACCTTGTATATCATTGTCAATGTTTCTGACACAGCGGTAACTAATTTCCAAATATTTGGAAATATTTGCGCAAGGGTTTCCGAAGTGTTTGCTTGTGGCATGTAGATGACAAGTTGCATAACCGTTGCAATTCCACCTGACCCTGATTTCCGATGATTTTGATCGACAAGTGAGTGTATCCGTTTTACCACCTGGACACACCTGGTCATCTGTACGTCCGTAGTTGGCCGACACTATTTTGATTTTCAATCCATTCTTACAGCGTATCATACCTCTTTGGTCAGCACATAGAGCAACGGTTTGATCTAAGAATATGAAGAAAAATTGGAAAAAAATCAACATTGAGATGGTTTTAGTATTATATTTCTAAGATACTTACTTACCAGTTGCATTTGTCTTTTGAAAAAATATTGCCAAGAATAGAAGGACCAGTCTGAGAAGCGTAGACATCTTTTGTCTCTAAAAATTGTATATTATTTAAAAATAATTTTGTGAGGAAAAAAGAAGAGAGAGAAAAAGAGAGAGAGAGAGAGAGAGAGAGAGAGAGAGAGAGAGGACGCACACCC
The DNA here is from genome assembly GCF_025612915.1 of Magallana angulata. Lineage (NCBI taxonomy): Eukaryota > Metazoa > Mollusca > Bivalvia > Ostreida > Ostreidae > Magallana > Magallana angulata. The sequence goes on along the minus strand of NC_069120.1, from coordinate 44,944,217 downwards.
AGTATACTTGTAACTTTCAGTCTGATGGATATCTTGATATTTCTGAATTTTATAATTGGACGTATTACTGCCCACTTTTAATCAATATGAGTGTTGTGTTGCAAAACAATGCTGATATATTTGGTTTTAATAGTAATATAGCACGCGATTTACACATTTTCTTGCTGTAGCAGGTTGACTGAAAAAAAACCAACGACAAAAACTACCTATAACATTGATGAGACTAAGTGCGCAGTATCAACGGAACTTAATTTTTCAGTATATGAAACATTGTCTCTTGGGTTAACTACACACCTGAAGTAAGGAAAGTGGAATAGGAATTGAATAATTAACTTATTATACTTAGTAATGTCTAGGGTTCTTTAAAAACATGTACAGGGTTTGCTAAATCAACGCATTAAGTATGAGTATATATAGCTCTAACGCTGTATGCATGAAACAATTGTCCTTTACATCACGCCTTTGAATCAAAGTACTGAAGTTCTGAGGGGAGTTGATTTTATCGATTATCATTTATTTTAAAATCAACTTATCTTGCATGGCAATTACTAGTTTCTAGTCTGTATTTGAATAACGCACTTTTTTATTATATGAATTTTTAGACTTTCCCGACAAGAATGTCGAGAAACCCCATATGAATCATGTTGTGTAATATTTAAAGATAGATTTCAAACTATGTATTAGTAATCGAAACAATTCTAAAAATCGTATGGATCCAAGCACTATTGATATCGAACTCTAGTCTCGTTTAACCAGACACTCCGTTAATGTCCGACAAGGAAGAAAGCCTCTCTGCTTGTCGGAGATTTACGGAGACAGCCGAGCTTCTGGCTGAACGAGACTTTATTACACTCTGGCGTAGGAACACATGAGCCTACAAAAATATCTAAATTGTTGTATTTTCAAAGTGTTTATAGATAAGTTTCCTTGAAAAACAATGCTTCAGCATACATTACATCAAATTTTTTTTATTTTTTGAAGAACTACATGTAAGTCTTGTCAGCGGTGATGATTTGTGATTAGGCCCAAACACTGTTTCATTTTCGGTTTGCCAGAGTAACTGCATAGGAGAGTTGATTTAAATCAACTCCCAAAAATGAATGGAAAACATAAGCCCCAAATGATAAATGTTTGAAAACAAAATTTAGACCGAAGGACTAAAATTTTAAATTCTGTTTTTAGTAAATCTTCAGAAATCGCCAAAATATGCCAAAATAATATTTCTGCCCCCATATAAAATAAGATTAAACGATCGAAACAAAATAAAACAAGGTATACGGTATATGGCGCTTCTTTGATTTTACTTGAATATTATATGCATATGACTTTAAAAGGTACAAAGGTGCAATATCTTTAAACAGTGTACAATGGCAAATACAGAACGTAATTTTAGCCTTAAACAAATAGCAGGATACTTTTTGTATATATTAATAATTTTGGTTCATTTTCTATCTATTTCCATCACTCTGAATTATCTGAAATTTGAGATAAAATCAGCCAAATCTGACATGTAACTTTAAACCGTGACGCTACGCCTCCATAGTTATTGTCAATGTTTGATATTATGTATCTGGTACATGCGTAGTATGTATTGATCGGTGATGTATCTGATGCATCTGAAACACGTAGCAATGTACTTACATACCCAAGAAAAAGACGATGAAAAAAAAGTTTGGAAGAGGGAACATGTTGCCTCTCCTTAATTTCACATGCCCGTATAGGTATATCTTGTCTTAACAATTTGTGACATTATATAATCGGTTGTTTATTTGAGATATTCATGATTAATCATTGTGATGATAATCTGTAAAACTGTATAGGGATCAGTTTTAAGTGAATGCATACAAAAAGATACACATTTATATTGGTATGAGCATGTATTTTACAGAGATATGTTAAAATTGACAAAACAACTTTATCAAAGAATCACTTTTCACATTAATTGTTATTTAGCTTTGTAACCAAAACCAAAAAAAGGTGTGTTTTTAAACCTTAGATATATTCTATTACACCATTTTGAGAAAAAATAATCTTTCTTTAGTATTAATATTTTGATAATATAAGTATTCAATTGCTCAAAATATAAATGAAGCTCATTCATAAATTTTTATTATAAATCGTCACCATTTTAATAATAATAATAATAGTACATGTATATAAAAAAAACTAGGTCTTAAATATCAACACAGTTTATTCTCTTTAGTTTTGTTTACACAAATGAACATATTAAAGGGACATTGTCACGATTTTCGACAAATTCTATTTTTCTATGTTTTACTTATTTACAATGCCTTAGGAATGTACTTCTAATGATTAAATTTGAGAGCCATTCGTTAAGTTATAAGCAAGATACAGAGCTCACAATTCTTTATCATGTAAACAACGCTCGTGTCCTGTTTTTGTTTACATAGGTTTAATATACCAGTAAAAATCTTTTTCGAGCTGATTTATATAACTTCATTCTTTTAAAAGCATAAATAAACAGTTCCTAACGTTTAACACAAGCATTTTACGTCTAAAATTGGAATTTATACTTTAACATTCAAAATGTAAACAAATGCTTTCTTTACATAGCAAAGAAATGGAGGCTCTGTAACTCGCTTATAACTCAACGAAGAACACTCAAATTTTGGTTGCCTATTTAAAATGCATTACTGAAGCATTCTAAATATTAAAATCGAAAAAATATTTGTTGACTAAAATCGTGACCATGCCCCTTTAATTTTACATAGTTCTGGATATGTTAAATTGGTATGTTAAAAATATTAAAAATTTCTCAAAAATCAGGAAATCAGGCCAGGAAAATTTCACTTTGTCTGGAAGCACTTTTAGGTATTTCAGAATTAAAATCATATCATGAGTTTGCCAGTTAAGTTGAAGGTTTCCGTGAATATGTTTGTGTTATTGAAAATACATGTACCTAGTAGTACAGTGTAGGGCGAGGTCACTGGTAAGGACGAAAATTTGGAATTTAAATAAAAAGGGAAAGCTGTAGATCCTCTTCAAAAAGAATTATTTGACCAGAAAAGTTGAAACTTAAGTGATAATGTTCACAGGTAATGTAGATAGTTGAAGAATTAATCATATTAAGATCTCCAAGGTTGTGATTGAGTCACAATTGGAGATCAAATTATTTTAGAGGATCTTAGAGGATATCTTAAAAAGCTTTTAAAATATAGAAAAGTTGAAAATGAGTGAAAGCATCTTTACAGAAAGTTTACAAAAATAATCCTGATCCCTGCGGTTATAGGGGAACCACAATCGGGTATAAAATGTTCACATACTAGTAGGGGTTTGTACAAACTTGCAAGAAAAATTCTTCTGCTCCAGCCTCAATGTTACTATTACTATAAATGTTACTACAATTTTGCAATTACTATGTAAGCATCGTCATAAAGTGTTTCAACCCTCAACCTTATTCTGGGCCCTCTGAAAGATCATATATATGTAGGAATATATATATATATATATTTTTCAAGAAATGTAATGCCATGATGTGTGATGTAACTATGCAAGTACTGTATCCTGATATAGTGTACATTCAATAATATTCAAACTGTGACAAAAATGGCGTTGGCTCTAAGGAGGGTTTAAGAGCTCCATATATGAATGCAGTTAACAGTTTGGTTAACTTGTTCAAATCTTGACTCCCACAACTAGCACTTGAGTCTCCGGCGAGATAGAAGATCATTGAAGGATTGTTTGGGGAAAACGTTTTAAAAATAATATTCTTTTCAAAAATGCAAAGCTTAAGTTGTAACAGTATCAAATATGAATATGCATTGGCTATAGTTTTAATTCTAAACTCTTGAAACATTAACGACTGAAACAACTCAAGCCAAACAGGGTTCATTGATTCACATACAAATTTGTAGATAAACATTTGAATACTTTCTTTAACAAAACAAATCAAACTAACTCAATATCTTCATAAATACTATTATCAACAAAAGAAAGTTACATTTGATTGAAACTAACGCCAATACAACACATATGTAAAATATGACAATATTCGAGCATTGTTTACAAAACAAAGAATTATGAACTCTGTATCTTGCCTATAACTTGATATTTGACTTTCAAATTTTGACATAACATTATAAATTATATATATATCGGTATAAACATTGAAAATGGAAAAATACAATTTGAAAATTTTAAGTCAAATCGTGTGTAACAGATGATATAAGACTTTTTGTTGACCAGTTTTCTTTATTTCTAGTTATAAGGATTCTGAAATAAATATTGCCTGATTCAGTAGAAAAAGAGAAAATTAATTCACTAAAAGGATATATTGCAATAAACAAAGAAAAATTCCTAGGAAATGGCTAGAATTAAGCACAATCTACATGTAGGCCAAAGCTTCGGGAGCCTAAGGCAGCTCCAAGACTAAATGTTTTAGGATTTTTTTCCCCATAGGCAATATATAATTATTATATACAAGTTACGGTCATGTAGCCGATATCTATTCCGTGTCTTCTTGTTTATTTTATAGACTAAAACATTCATAGCATTCATAATGTAACTTATTTTAGGACATTTGTCTACAATTGGTGTAATGAAACGGTAACAACGTAGTTTTTTATCGCTATTTTTTTTTTCATTTTGGTATTAACTTGGAATCATCCGAAACATTAAAGTTAACATCATTGTACAAACAATTTCAAATCTAAACCTGGTAGCTGTGACATTATGATCAAAATGGCAAACTAAAGGACAGTCCAAATATTCATTTCTGCCAAGTTCACTTATCTCACTGAGCTTCCACTTCGACTTATTTGTTTACAATTAAATAAATTGCATTGCATCAACATATTTAAAAAAAATCGCACAATCTAAATCCACATTTTGCCGAAAGTTATGTTTTCCAATCACTTTAGGTTTATCATCACTGGGTTTTGGAGAAAAAAATCCACAACTAAGTCTAATTTCTTCATCTTTGTCATTGATTAGCTATAGATTTTTAGCCGGGCTCTGCTGAAAGCAGAGTCCTGGCTGTAAGGAGGCAAATCGCCAATGTTACTATAAATATCACAACTTTAAAAGTAATCAAAAAACCAATCAGCGTCAAAGTAAAAGCTTCCTCTACACCAAATAGTTACACAAAGAACCAAGTTTTGTCAAAAAGTGTTGGCATTTTGTTTCTTTTTTTTATTTCGAGAGAATTGTCTATCTTATTAAGTTTTCTTATTACATGTAATAACGTGTTTTAAAAACAAGACTATGCATTTTGGGCACATAGAATGCACATGAATTTCCATGAACTACTTTGCTGCGCGTTGAAGAAATGGGTATTGAATGTTGCAAAATTAAACTCAGCAACTGTTGATTTTTTTTCTACTAGACAGACATATTTTTGTTTATAGCCGCTTACAAAATTTGGTCGCTCTATGACGCTTTGCCGACATTAAAAGCATGAGAGAGAGAGAGAGAGAGAGAGAGAGAGAGAGAGAGAGAGAGAGAGAGATTTTCAGTCTTTACTACACAATATGCATAAAGACACAAAAAAAGAGACCGGCTTTCAGTACTTCAGTACTTTGATTATTTTCCGTTTAACAAGATATAGGTATACTTTATATGGTTATCTATACTAAATCATGTTTAATTCGACTATGTTGAGAGAGTGATTATTGAGAAAATTTTCTATACAGCAACTAGAATATCGATAGAAAGTGTTTTAGTTGACGCCATGCAATTGTTTTCTTGCCCTACATCAAACAAAAAATATTCCGCTTTTTCCCCAGAGGTGTAGGCTTCCCAGCCCACAAATGAGATAAGCAAGTTGCTGTGCTTTAAAAAAGGACTAAAATACATGGACCATTTGCATGTGTTTCCAACGAAAACGTGAAAGCCTTATCAGAGATTCCACCGACTCCAGCCCTATGCTTTTAACCACTTTTGTACGTTGTATTACGTATACATGTATGCATAGTCCTGACTTTTTATCACAGAATTTAAAGGATTCATACTTCTAAAATAATAATGATCTATCTATGAATGAAGTTTGCATGTATAGTATCAGGAATTCGGAGAATGCTACTATTTGCGCACACATTACGATTCGCACTACTTTGTTAACTATGCCGTGACAGCTTTGTTTAATTAAAAATTTCATATTTTGATGCATTTTTCTTGAGATTTAAACTTTTATACAGTGACATAATTATTCAATCATACTTAAATGCTTAAAAAATTTAATCGAGAAGTTCTCTAGCCTTGCCTACTATAAAAGTAAAGTTAAGTTACATGTGTATTCGGAAAACAACAAAACATTGCAAATTATGGTATTTGATGCATGTTGTAGTTTCGGCATAGCATTAACTTATTTCATATTACTGATAGTTCATATCACATGCCAATCATTTTTTTTAAAAGAAATACTTTGTTTCTGTACTGTTTTCCGACAACTTTACAATTACAGCGCCTTTGAACTTATGTGTGTATATGGCACGGAATCCCGATCCCGATCCTGATTCAGATAAACGTGTGCTAGCCTGGTTCCCTGAGCTACCCATTACGCACAGGAACCAGGCTAGCTCATACGCAGGCTGAATTTTCCCCATACCATCCGGTTTAACCTCGCTTATATATTTTCTGCGTGGACCTCAGGGTCCACGCAAAGAATATTACTCAGATTTTGTCTGACGTTAGTCAAAAAAATGTCTGTCTGTACATTTGGTCTTCTGTAGACTTTAAACATTTTGAATTCCGCAAACTATTTCAACACATATTTTATGTTGTCAGATTGCTGTGACTTAAAATAAATCTATGCTTCATTTTATAACGTGGGAATTTTCTGTGACAGCGAGAAAAAATACAATTTTTTGATAACGGGTTTATATTTGCACTAAACAATACAATTATTATTAAGTATAGTAGGGTAGGATCTCCGTTAAATATGATTATTTGTGGTGTTGCCACTCCACCAATAAGTGTTGCATCAACTAGGCTATTGTGTTCGGCGAGATAGTTCTAGTGGTTTTTAAAATGTTAACAATTAAAACCAAACATTTGGCTCCCTTAGTTGTAATGATGAAACCAAATTTACACGAAAAAGTCATTATTTGATCTCCTGAACGCTCACAACATTATCATTAACAAACAATCAACAATTCAATTAACAAACAAGCCAAGCAAACAGTTCAAATATTAATCTTTTAATTCTTGGATCTTTAAAGAAACATGTATAATAATACTTTTTAACAGTCGAAGAAACGCAAAAATCGAAAAAGTGAAGTTGGATTTAAACATTTTTTTATATTTCCTATCATGCAAATTAGAAAACTGAACAAGATATACAGAAAAATAATTCAAAGTTATTGAAATGTGTGATTAAACTTTCCATCCTTTAAAACTTGACCATTCTCTATACAGAAAATTTGCCGAAGTCGTTCGAAGATTCACTTTATCTCCAGCTTTTAAGACCAAAGGTACTGTGTTTGCACAGTTTCCATACCCTGGGTTACTTTCATTGCTGCAGTTACCCAATCCTTTCCGTTTCCCGTTGATCAAGATTTCTGCGTCAAATATAGTGTTAGGATTAACTAAGCTGGTCCAGGTAAAAATATACAGCCCAGCAGATGGCGCTGTGAAGATTCCGCTGTTAGAATTGTACGCATTTCCGTAGTTGAAAAATAATTTGTCGTACACAACATTGACGGGTGTATTTGTGTGCAAGGTCAGATGTTTTGATATGTATGCATTGAAAGCAATGATAGGTTTATCTAAAAGAAAACAAAATAATGAAGTAGCGTGCCGTCAAAGTACAAATACGTCCCAATATCATATATTGTATTCATTTAAAGATATAATTACTAGTAATAGGATGAAAAATGGAAAATATCTACACGTATATATGTTTCTATAGAAACCATGAATATAAAACTACCTTGTATATCATTGTCCATGTTTCTGACACAGCGGTAACTAATTTCCAAATATTTGGAAATATTTGCACAAGGGTTTCCGAAGTGTTTGCTTGTGGCATGTAGATGACAAGTTGCGTAACCGTTGCAATTCCACTTGACCCTGATCTCTGATGATTTTGAACGACAGGTGAGTGTGTCAGTTTTACCACCTGGGCACACCTGGTCATCTGTACGTCCGTAGTTGGCCGACACTATTTTGATTTTTAATCCATCTTCACAGCGTATAAAACCCCTTTGGTCAGCACAGAGAGCAAAGGTTTGATCTAAGAACATTACAAACAAGATGTAATTATAATCGGGGCGATTATAAAGTCATCATCATTGGGAGTAGGGTGGTTTCCCAAGGGTCCTTCGCTATATATCAGGTAAACCAACATGACCCAAGGAACAAGAATATATATGGTATAGGGGTGGGGTTCTTAACAGTTTTCCACTCCAGGGTCCATGACCTACATACCATTTGATGCCCCTTCAGACATAGAACAAGAACATATATATGGTTTTGGGGTCAGGATTCTAACAGTTTCTGATATATACGGTCATTTCCAAATGGGGTAAGATCCAATGAACCCTATATATTGCCTGTAACAGTCAGTACATGATTCCAAAAATTCTATAATATTATCTTTGTCCGTTTTCAAGTTATAACCATTTAAAATATAGAGTCTACGATTTTCACCATAAGGTTCAATATTAGACCCCGCGACCTTTTGACCCCAAAAAGAAAAGTGGTTGGCGATCCTAAATGAAAAAAAAAATAACCCAGCATGAACATCTAGATATGCAAGCCTATCGTATCCCAGAGTTTTGTACAATTCTGTTCAGCCATCTCTTAGAAACGCGACGGACAAGGTCAGAGCGGGAAGGAAGAAAAATTTTAAGTAATATGTTCTGATGAAATTTACTTACCAGTTGCACTTGTCTCTTGAACAACTATTGCAGAAAAAAGGAGTAACACTCTCATAAAATGATACGTAGACATTTTGTATCTACAAAAAATGTAAATTTTGTAGAAAAAAACAATGAGAGAGAGAGAGAGAGAGAGAGAGAAAGAGAGAGAGAGGACGCCCTACCAGTAGACCCCTGTCTTTCAATCTGAGGGATTTCTCGATATTCCTGGTTATTGTAAAATAAATGGACATACTAATGCGGGCTATTAATCAATAAGAGTGTTGTGTTGCAAATTAAATGATACTGATATATTTGGTTTCAATATAGCATGCAATTTACACATTGTCTTGCCGTAACAGGTTGACGGAAAAAACTAACAAGCAAAACTATCTTTAAAATAGATGACACTGGTGCGCAGTATCAACAGAACTTAATATTGCAGTAATATGAAACATTGTCACTGGGATTAACTACACACCTGAAGTAAGAAAAGTGAAAGTGGAATTGAATAACTAACATTTTACACTAAGTAATGTTTGTAATGGTTTTTACACCAGGTTTGCATAATCAGCGTATTTAGTATGTGTAAATATGTTTGTCTTACATATGATTATGATGTCTAAATGTACAGCGGGCAATGGCCTTTAAGTACCAACTAAACATCTCATCTTATCTTATATCACGCCTTTGAAAAATTTGTGGAAAACAAAAGCTCCAAAAGATATATTTTTGGGAACAAAATTAAGACAGAAGTGCTAAAAATGCTAAGTTAATTTTCAGAAAATCTTCAGAAATCGTCAAAATAGGCTTAAATAAAATCCCCGCGAAAAAATATAACAATAACTAGACATGATCTCGTTGCGAGCAACGAAGAGGTCTTCCGTCCAATTTTTAGAAGGTGAAATGATCTTGCTTTTCATCTTTGTGAACGAAACATATCTGGAAAATTGGGATGGCATCTAAAAGAGCTATGGAAAAATGACTCTAGACCCTCTTGATCCTTAATTTGTAGGGTCAGGCAGCATATCACAAAATATTTGACAGTTAAAAGTTATTACTAAAAGACTTTAGAGCCCTCTTGGCCACTAATTTGAAGAGCCAGTCCCTTTTTGTTGATGTTAAATGCAAGCTCTTGTCATTTCAAACACATTTGGTTCAATAAGTGTTTACAAATTATGTACCGTTCTCGAGATATTTGGAAAAGATAGCTTTAGGGGCCAACCATATCACTCCTTTTAGGGGCCGGATCACAAAGAAATTATGGTTGCATATCGTTAAGCACATTATTAATAGCATCTTTTCAAAATTGCATTTCAAAATTTTTCTCCAGTTTGAGATATTGATGATCAAAATTTTAGACTTCTGGCCCCTAAAAATCCCTCATTACATAACAGATGAGCAAACAATTATCATGTATAGATAAACAACGTTACGATAACTATAATTGCTTCTATAACGTATCACAAAATATTTGACAGTTAAAAGTTATTACTAAAATTTTTTAGAGCCTTCTTGACCCCTAATCTAAAGGCCAGCCCCTTTTTCCGGATGTCAATTGAAAGGTCTGGATTTGATTTAGGTTTTTTGTTCTGAATGTTTTAACATTCCCATTTTGAACAATGGGAAATAAAGGAATTGTTTTGCATTAAACATATATTAGGATACTTTTTATATATAAGAATTTCCCCGAATTTATAAAACTCTTTCAATCTCTGTGAATAACCTAAAATTTGAGTTTACATCTGCCGAATCGGACATTTATTTAATGAATAAACAATATGTATTGATCGGGTGATGTATCTGATACACCTGAAACACTTAGCTATGTACTTATGTACATAAAGCTGCTTGGTCCGATTTTATATCAAATTTTGTGCACGCTTTTAAACAAGGTACGCTAAGTATGTGCATAACAATAGACATTTTAATAGTTTTCCCGGTCAATTAAGCCATATTTCAATTTAAAAATGATGTACTTTGTTTACAAAACAAACGACATAAAAGAATATCATGTTATTTCGCCTCACATCAAAATTCGCCACTGACGCCGAGACGGGTATGATAGTATAATGACTTTGACATCGCTTTAATTAAAGTTCATAATGATTTGGCAAATCAAAAATAAATAAAGCTGTGTACATTTTGTTCACTACTATATCTGATGTTTGCTTTGTTTACAATCGATGCATTACATGTGTGTTGAACGAACCCAATCATTCGGGAGACGAAAACAAACAGTTCCTATTTCTAAACATACCCTGATGCATTTTGGTTTGTTTTGTTGTGTTCCTGTAAAGAAATTATTATTCCCCTACCGGAGGGGACTATAGCTTTCCTCTGCTTCCGTCTGTCCGTCCGTCTGTCTGTCTCACTTCAGTTTTCCACACATTTTTCTTTATGCGTTTGAGGAATAATATGAATTTTGCTGAACAGCTTCACGATGTCAGACTATAGATCAAGTTTACAGTTTTGTAGCGTCTGGTTGACATATTATCTAGAAAACTATTTTTTTATATTTCAATTTTTTATATTTCAATTTTTTTATGTCCGGGTTCGTTATCGGGTTCGGTGTGTATTGAATTAACAAGGAAAGTATGTAGTCAGTAATAATATCGTGCATTACTTGTACCATTCCTTTTATTGTTTCTAACAAACAAATAAGTTCTGTAAAATAGTGTCAAGCATTTTGTTTTAAATTTAATCGACAGGCTTTATTTGTATTATTACATTCGGTTTCGTTGTCGTGTTGGTCTGTTAATTAAAACGGTTAAAAATGATATTCTGCATAACAGTGCCTTGTTTTCACAAATTTCTACCTGCAAATACTTAATGGACTTGGCAAAATTACAGGAGATAAAATAAAGAGTATTATGTCCTACATTTATCTTATGCTAAAATTTGTGGAAACCAGTTCCATCTTGGTCAAGCAGCTTTGTTAATTTTTACTCCTTTAAACACTACAAGTCATGATTTGATGAATATTGTCATTTATTAATGACGAAGATAAACAAATAACTACAAATAAACTACCTTAACTACTAGGGAGATCCCAGATAAACATAAAGAGACTTATTAAGCACCTAATTTCAGACAGGCAGTGGGATCTCCCTAAAGACTAAGTACGACATAATTATCATTGATGAATACACATTTAGAAGATGGGAGATCCCAAGATAACATATATCCAAACTAGTCTACAACAATGGCAGGGGGATCTCCCTGTCATATGAAAAACCAAAACAACGTAAAAATTAAGGTGGCATATACAAAACATTTTGCCACAAAATCCAATGACAATTGGATTCCGCCACCCAAAGGACAAAAAGGGGAACTGGTTACGTATTAGACCATTTCAAAATATCTAAAAAAAATTTTAATATATATTTGCAGTACATGTTAGGTTTTAAATACAACTTTTAGTTTTAATTAAACAAAATATCAGGCGGCCAGCAACACAAAGAAAAATAAATGGTAAAACACATATCCTAGAATGATCATATAAGTATCTATAGTAGTTATTGATAACCAAATAATGGGGTGGATGAAGACATAAAAACATGGGGAAGGGGTAGCAGACATAATCTGAACTAACCAAATAAGACGAAAATGGGGGGGGGGGGGGGGGGGAGGTAGCAGACATGATCGGAACATAATGTAGGTTGAGGGTGGTAGCAGACATAATCTGACCTATTGTGGGTTTAGGGTGGTAGCAGACATAATCTGAACTATTGTGGGTTAAGGGTGGCAGCAGACATAATCTGACCTATTGTGGTTTTAGGGTGGTAGCAGACATAATCTGACCTACTTTGGGTTCAGAGTAGTAGCAGACATATCCTGAATAGTAAACTCAATGTGAAAAAACGGTGTGGTAGCAGACATATATCTGAACTACCTGGTACTCCAGCATGAATAGGATTTAATAACATAATGAAACCGTCAAATCAAGAATTCTCAATCATTTTTAACAGAAAATGAACCTATACGAATGTAACGCTTGACTGCATCCGACTTCCATCTACCCATATTTTGAATAGCATTTTCTGAAATACCCACTTGTGCTGCATAGGTAGCAGCTCCAATTCTAAAGCTGTGACCCTTGTATTGTTTGGGATCCAATCCAATAAATTTAATAACTTCGCTCAATTTTTTGGAAACAAAGGAATATGACACAGGACAACCATCTAAAAACTGGAAAAGAGGTCCCTTTAAATGACGGTAATGTTTTAGATATTGAAACAGTGCGTGAACTGGGCATGAATGAATGTTGCTTGATGTTTCTAAAGTAATAAACCTTGGTTGTCCTAAACTAATGGTTTTGAAATGACGTAGGATCAATTGGACATGTTTTAATTTGTTATTCACTACCTCAAAACGCACATCTGACCTTTGAATTACAAATTCTGCTCGAGTTTTTGATGTTATAACCAATTCACCTAACCGGAAAAAGCCATGGAATGCAATCAAAAACAAGGCCTTAAGCAAAAGCATTTGGGCATGATCAGGGATTGTGTGTCTCAAAGCATTTACAATTTTTGTGAGAATTTCTCCAGTTATTGGCAAACGTGAGTCCACAGATGGGCCTACTTTGTGACACCCTTTCAGCATCTTTTGCACTAAGAAGCATTGAGCTGGATCTGGCATATTAAGAATCTTATGAATGTATGCAACAGCTGAAATATGTGATGATATTGAGCTTGGTGAATATCCGATATCAAACACATGACCTATAAAATTGCAGAGTGTAATGGGTTTTACAGGTAATGATATGGAATCAGCCCAGGGAAAGAAAAGCTTCCATGAATGCTGATATGCTTTTCTTGTTGCGGGGGCTAATGAAGCTTGCAGTAGTCTTTGTGCTGAAGAAGTTAAATGTAAAGAAGGCCATCTGGAATTTTCGTTGGTTGTTGTTGTAAATATGGTCTTTCCCGAAATGCTTCCTGAAATTTAAAACAAGATAATTTGTCAGCTGATACATTCAACTTTCCTGGAATGTGTTTTGCCCGGAAATGGATATTGCACTGTAGCGACACTAAAACAAGTCTGCGTAATAATTTCATCAACGATTTATCCCTACTAGACTTTTTGTTGATAACTTCTTCCACAGCCATATTGTCTGATAGGAACAAAACCTTTTGTTTTTTAAATGAACTGACCACATTTTCAATGCAAGAACAATTGGAAACAATTCTTTAATGCAAATTTGATAGTGATTTAATTCTAAAGGCCATTTACTGACAAACCACTGTGACCCTAAAACAGCTGCAAATCCAAGTGAACCTGATGCATCTGTGTATAAACTGAGATGGTCTGAAGATAACCAAGCACTGTCTAAACATACTGATTTTCCATTATAATGGTCAATGAACATTGCCCAAGTTTCTAAATCAGCTCTAGATTCTTTATTCAATCTAATGTAAAACTTAGGATTTGTTAGGCCACATGTCAAGTTTATCAGTCTACGAAGGAATGTTCGCCCTGGAACCACAACAGAGCAAGCAAAATTTAAAAGACCTATAATGGATTGCATGTCTTTTAATGTGACCTTTTTGCGTTTCTTAAATAAGTGTAGTTTATCCTGGATCTTTTGGATTTTATCCACAGGAAGCCGGCATTCCATATTCACTGAATCTACCTCAATTCTATATATAACAATATTGGTCGTAGGTGCCTGGGTTTTCTCCATTTTGATCGGTACCCCAATTGATTTGCAAAGAAATAAAAAACTGGCAAGATCATTCGAACAACTTATTGAATTTGGGGGGCCCACAAAGAAAAAAATCGTCTAAAATGTGTGACATATCCGAAGCCTAAAAAACATTCAACATGACCCATTGCAAAGCTTTACTAAATGACTCAAAAATTTGACAGCTACTGCTGGCACCCATTGGCAGACATTTATCGTAATAAAACTGACCCTCCCAAATAAACCCTAGCAAATGATAATCAGATGGGTGAATGGGAATAATGCGAAAGGCATCCTCAATATCTGTTTTGGCCATCAAACAACCTCGCCCAAACATTCTAACCAAAGAAACTACCTCATCTATAGAATCGTATTGGACTGCTGAATTTTCTTGAGGTATGTTTGAATTAACTGAATGATGTTTAGGAAAAGAAAGGTCATGAATCACCCGAAATTTCCCAGTATTGCCTTTTGGTACTAGTCCAAGTGGAGAAACAACAAAGTTATCATATGGTTTGTATGAGAATGGACCAGCAATACGCCCTTTGCTTAAACCTGTTTGTATGTATTTTTTAATGATATCCGGATGTTCCGATGTGGATTTATGGTTTTGAGGGGTACATGGTGGAGGATCAGATGTACAGCCTAACTTAAAACCATAGGTGAAACCATTAATCAGGTATGATGATAGTACTCTGTCATAATTGATCAAAAAACTACTTAAACTTTTTGGATTGACTGGAGATGGTAACTGGCAGACTGTGGGTGTTATGTGGGGATTTGGTTGTATTGATCGTACCTTGTTTTTGTCTTCGCACTCTACAGTTGACTCTTGCATGTGACATTGAACATAACTGACACTTGTGGCTGTAAGGACAGGGGTTGTGTGAACAAGATTCACCATTGTTGAAGGCATAACAGAATTTGATAGGTCTGCTGCCTGCATTTGTACGAAAGGGCTGCTGGGATTGAAAACTGCACATGGCAGAAGCCTTAACCCTTAACTCTTCGACAGGTTTTTGCCATGGTAAATCTGACGATTCTCTTAACATGCGAAAGTTCTCATCGTATACCCTCCATGACTTATCCCCTAACATTTTATGCATTTCCCTAATGAAATAACAGTATTTTAAGAGATGGGGAGCTTGTTCTGGGTACTTCTCAATGTAAATAGCCATATATATCAAAAAGGCGTCAGTCCACTGCTGTATAGACATTGGAGTTTTGGGTTTTGAGAACCCCTGTTGCAATGTTACAGACCCTGTTGAAATCTTTAAGGATAATGGTTCCTCCCGCTGCTGCAACAAGATATTTAAATCAATGAACTGATTTGCCAAAATTTTGGTTTTCACTCGTTGTTGTGTTGCAGCACCGAGAGGAATACCATCAGAAATTAAAATAACATTCTTAATTTGTGCTGTTGCTGGCTCACCTGAGGTTTGGTCGAGTAAAGCATTGACTTAATTTGCAATGTTCGTGGTTGAGTCTGCAGTGCCAGTATCTTGTATACTGTCTGATGAGGATGTAGAAGTAGCAGGCTTTGGAATTACACTGATCGATGAAGGTTGTTGAATGGAACCCTCAAGTGTAGGGACTATGGTATTGTTTGGCCTGTCACTTGCAGAGGTATTTTCACATAGATCCAAGTTACTTATATCATGACTGACCTCTGCACTATTGTTGTCATATGTTTATAGCACTGTCCGTATTGGAAGAGTTTTGAGATTGTTTTATGATAGCCGACGCTAAAAGGTCATAGTCAATCACTGCCGCCACCGAAGGATTGGGACTGTTTTTGGGCATCGTAGACGACTTTTTCCTTTTTGTTGCTGGCTTAGGTGTGGATTCCGACCTCCGTTTAGGCATGGTTAATTCTGAAATGATTTACAAATGTGTTACTTCAAATTCACTGTAACCCTGGACTCACTTTGGGAAGTGTTTTAGTTTATGTGTTTACCATTGAACACATCAAACATAGTGCAATCATTTGACACATTATCTAGTACTGTATATACTTTCTTGGTTCCATGAGTAATAATAATTTTAAATTTAATAATCATGTTAAATGGACAATGTCTTATACAGATAAAAGTTGCTTAGGATTCATGAGCCAATCATTATTTGGCATGAATGATGGTGTTCCTCAACAAACTGTTGATTCATATCTTAGAAAATGACCTGTTATGGTCTTGAAACATGTTAACTATAATATAGGAGATTTAACTGAAAGACCTGTCCCCCAAAAATTCTATACATGACAAATTCGTTGATACAACAAGAAATGATATCGGATTTAGTATATTTTCTAAGAATCTTTTGTTTACATGCTTAGGAATATCTAATTTATAAAGATAAATTTAAATACTTTGTCAAAGACAAAGATGCATCATTAAAAACGCACAGTTATTATGCATGTATATACATATGTTCTTGCATATAATAGACAGGTGCCTTATAATCTACTCATAGTTTTCGGTAAAGGTTATCGGGTTCACTGCGCAGACTTATTACACGTGCGAAACGATCAGTGTTGATACTATATTTAAAGTATATATATAAAGTCCCACATTGACGCTATGCTATGGTATTAGAAAACAGTTACACATATGTCAACGCTTTTCAATACAATTATTGATGAACATTTTTTAAAACCTAAATATCCATCAAAAACAATTTTACATATATCTAGTTCTTTTCATGTAAATACAAGACTCAAAATAAAAAAACCCACCATATTCAGAAGATTTCCACAGCTAATATGAAACGTACGAAACCATGAAGTGTTCGGCTTAAATTTTGATAGCATTTAAAGTGAATAGTTCTTAGGGATGTTTGATTATTTTTCTATATATATATTTGTTTAAAATGTCGCAGCATACGTATAATTCCCATGCAAAAGACTAAAACGGAGCTATCAATATGTTTTCATAGTCAATATTAATCTTGTGAACAACAAGATGGGTGATCCTGCATGTCCGACAAATTGCCAGATGACGATGGCCTGATATACTAAGTAGATCCAACAACAATATAAAAACAGTCCGCTTTATATGTAATGATCACAGTGACTATTGATGGATACTAGTAATACATTCGTTTGAGTGCCCGTAAATATAATATAGATATTGATAACTGCATGGACATTCAAAAATTGCGAATAAATAAATTTTTGAATTGGGCATATTTCTTTATATGGTAGGAATTGTCAATGTCTCAGCCGCAACTTTATGTAATTACCCTGATAAAAAGTTCATATTTATAAAGTACGAAGTCGTTTTTATAGGTATGTGTCGTTAGACTTGAATCTCCATAGGATAATGAGGACACCAACTTTTTTTCAGACTTAATAAATTGTCAGCGCATGTTGTTCTTTTGTTCTACTTTTAATGATAGTTGTATATCTATATTTATAATTATAAGATTTTGTTAACAGGAGATAAATTATAGACAATCATGCGCTCATGGTTAAACAGAGGAAAAACTACGCGCATTGATGAAGTTTTCCGGTCAATTTTTTCTTTGATACGTCGATCAATAGAAAAATTATTATCTTCATTTCTTAAATGACAATAAATTTCTATTGGAATTTTTATCAAACTTTTAAAAAATGACGAAGTAAAATTGAGCAAAGAATTAACGCAACAAGAATGACCGAAAAAGGACCCAACATACGGCGATCAGTGCAGTCATCCTTTTCTGATCTTCTTTTAATTGTAACCTATTACTACTTTTTTTAAATTTAAAAATACTGTTGATATTAGTATTAAGCCGCACATGCATTTATGATCTTTTATAATTATGTATCAAACAAATGTTGCTTCTGGGCAACGGCAATAAATCCAAGGATACAGTCATAAAATCTTGGGAAAATTAGTGGAAAAGACAAGTAAAAAATTAGGGCATTGTAATCCACACTCCGAAATAGAACGCGCACTTGTTACCTTCCTTGAATTTGAGAAAATCCCGCGTAAAAACGTCAAAAACTTATGACGTCGTTTTTAATGTCGCAGTGACGTAAAGTTTTCTGTTCAATAACGTCGCAGCCAGAGGGTTAAAGTTCAAGGTAAAAAGATTAATTTTCACATAAATAAACTCTCTGTTCACATAAAAACGTCCATCAGATACCAGGGTAATAACAAAAGTGGCTTTCACGTGATTACAGTCCTGCAATTTCATTGGTTGTTGACAAGATACAAGCACAAATATTCTAAAAATAGATATGATGGACCCTCAGGTTAAAAATAACTATAAATAACCAGATTCTAAAAATAGATTCTGTGACAAAAATAGATGGTTAAGATACAATGATGCCATGAAACATATTATTTAACAATAATATTTCATTATTTTACACATTTTTTATTAAATTTCTATATCAAATATGTAGTTTGAATTTCCTCTGTTCTTTTATATCTGATTAAAGCATAACATCTCGTTTAAAATAGTTTTGAGATAGATGTATGCGTCTAATTTCATAGAATGATACAAACCGGTAGGGGACGTCTTTATGTATGTACCGGTATATCTTGTTATCAGAATTTGTGACAGTATGTAATCAATTGTTTATTTGAAATTCTTTATGATTCATCGTTGTGTTGATAATTTACCAGTTAATTTCTGTATGAATGAAGAGAGATGCCATTGATGCATGACCCCTAAACACCACACCCACCAATTGCAAACCTCTAACAACCCCCCCCCCACACCTAAAAAAATGCAAAACGTTCAGATAGGACCAAATGTGGAGATAATATTTACATCTGTAGCAAACTGCATTATTTGAATTTGATTTATTTCTCTCACACTCACACCTCAACGTAATGGTTAGTTATTGAGGTACGTAGATTTGAAATTGTTGGATATTAATTATAGAACACACGCAAGTAAAGGACATATCAATACATGTATTAAAATAAAAGAGGATTGACAGAATTTTTAAGTATTACCATATACAGGTCTTCATTTTTTTCAGCATTTAAAATTCTTTGGTCCGTCAATGATATTGAAACAAGTTGCTGTCCTTTAAAAAAGGACTACAATACGTGGACCATTTGCACGTGTTTCCAACGAAAGCATGAAGGCCTTAGGATTATCAGAGATTCCACCAACTCTAGCCCTCTGCTTTTATCTTGTTTTGTACGTTGTTAGGTATACATGTATGTATAGCCCTGACTTTTTATTTCAGAATTTAAAGGGTTCATACTTCTAAAATAATTATCTATCTATGAATGAAGTTTGCATGTATAGTATCAGGCATTCGGTGAATTCTACTATTTGCGCATACATTACGATTCGCACTACTTTGTTAACTATGCAGTGACAGCTTTGTGTAAATTAAAAATTTCATATTTTGATGCATTTTTCTTGAGATTTAAACTTTTATACAGTGACATATTTATTCAATCATACTTAAATGCTTAAAAAAATTTAATCGGGAAGTAATCTAGCTTCGCCTACTATAAAAGTAAAGTTAAGTTACATGTGTATTCGGAAAACAACAAAACATTGCAAATTATGCTATTTGATGCATGTTGTAGTTTCGGCATAACATTAACTTATTTCATAATACTGTTAGTTCATATCACATGCCAATCATTTCGTTAAAAGGAAAACTTTTTAAGGTCTTCCGTTTCCAACGGAAGACCTTATTGTTTTCGTACTGTTTCTTACTATTATTATTATTATTTTTTTCCACAAATTTTGTGCACGCGATATCTCGAAAACTATTCGGCCGATTTCGACCATTTTTTCACAGATGATTGCCAGTGGTCATAATTCTAGAAGTTTTTTCAAATTTGGAAATCGTCACTTCCGGTTCCGATTTACGGCCGATTTTGTAAGTTTTTACGACCTATTTTGTGCAGACATAAGCTCAGAGACTATAAGAGATATAAATATGAAATTTTCAGGATAGGTAGAAGATGTGCAGGACGTAGTTTTTTGCGCCAGTGGCGCCATTTCTTTGAGCTCGCCTGGGCTCGAAAATTGGATACGAATATTGCATCAAAAATTTCATACATTTTGATCTGTATCTTTTTGTCAGTTAATATTTTGTTAAGACATATACAACAAAAGTGGTAGATAATCAAAAGTTCTTTCCAGCAAAGTCAAGAAAAAGGGGCTGGCCCCTTTATTTAGGGGCCAAGACTCTTATAAACTCTAATACAAATAACTTAAAAACGATAAAGATTTTGTAATGCATTATAGAGGCAAAGTTGTTGACCGTAACAATATCTATCAGGAAAAATCATGACCACGCCCATTTTTTACGTAACTAGGGATTTTTAGGGGCCAGAGTACTGAAACTTTGACGCAATATATCTAGAGAAGGAGACATATTTTGTTAAGCATTGTAGAAGAGAAAATGCTGATTCTAATCGATTCCATCAATCAAAACACTAATGTATGTCCCCATTAAGGATCTAGAGGGCTGGCCCCTAAAATATTCAATCATTTGTATCTCAAAAATAATAAACAATTTTAGATAGACGTAAGAGCAAAAAGTGTTAGAATTTGTGAGACCTTTCAAATGAATTGAAGAAAAAGGGACTGGCCCCTTAAATTAGGGGCCAAGACACTCGTAAACTCTAATACAAATAACTTGAAAATGATCAAGATTTTTCAATGCGTTTTAGAAGCAAAGTTGTTGATCGTAACAATATCTATCAGAAAAAATCAATGCCACGCCCCTTTATTACGTAATTAGGGATTTTTAGGGGCCAAAGTACTTAAACTTTGACGCAATCTATCTAGAGAAGTAGAAATATGTTAGACATCATAAAAGAGAAAATGTTTGCATTTATCATTTAAATCCATTCCATTAAACAAAATACCAATATCTGTCCCCATTAGGGATCTACAGGGCTGGCCCCTAAAATATTCAAACATTTGTATCTCAAAAATGATCAACAATTTTAAATAGGTGTAAGAACAAAAAATGTTAGTATTTTTAAGACCTTTTCAAAGATATCAAGAAAAAGGGGCTGCCCCCAAAAATTAGGGGCCAGGGCACTCTTAAACTCTATTACAAATAACTTAAAAACGATAAAGATTTTGTAATGCTTAATAGAGGCAAAGTTGTTGATCGTACCAATATTGATTAGGAAAAATCATTGCCACGCCCATATATTACGTAATTAGGGATTTTTAGGGGCCAAAGTTCTTAAACCTGGATGCAATTTAACTAGAGAAGTAGACATATTTTGTAAGACATCATAGACGAGAAAATGTTTGAATTTATGATTTAAATCGATTCCTATAATCAAAACACGCATTTCTGTCCCCATTAAGGATCTAGAGGGCTGGCCCCTAAAATATTCAAACATTTGTATCTCAAAATTGATCAACAATTTTAGATGGGTGTAAGAACAAAAATCGTTAGTATTCTTAAGACCATTTTCAAAGAAATCGAGAAAAGGGGCTGGCCCCCTTTTTTGGGGGGGGGGGGCAAGAGACTCGTAAAGTCTATTACAAATTACATAAAAACGATTTAGATTTCGTAATGCATTATAGAAGCAAAGTTGTTGATTGTAGCAATATTCATCTGGAAAACTCATTGCCACACCCATTTATTACGTAATAAGGGATTTGTATACATTATCTGAAAGTGTGGGGGGGGGATAATTCTGAAATTGTATCGATTATTCATGGTATGATTTAAAACAGAAATCACAAGGAAGACCTACTCGTTACTCGTAACGAGATCGTATCTAGTTTTCTGTACTGTTTACCGACAACTTTACAATTAAAGCGCCTTTGAACTTATGTGTGCATATGGCACGGAATCCCGATCCCGATTCAGATAAACGTGTGCTAGCCTGGTTCCCTGAGCTACCCATTACGCACAGGAACCAGGCTAGCTCATGCGCAGGCTGAATTTTCCCCATAGCATCCGGTTTAACCTCGCTTATATATTTTATGCGTGGACCTCAGGGTCCACGCAATTATAAAGATG
The DNA here is from genome assembly GCF_025612915.1 of Magallana angulata. Lineage (NCBI taxonomy): Eukaryota > Metazoa > Mollusca > Bivalvia > Ostreida > Ostreidae > Magallana > Magallana angulata. The sequence continues at coordinate 44,921,761 of NC_069120.1, read as the reverse complement.
CTATCTAAAGCAACAAGGCCAAACATTCCAGTACATAATGGTTTTTGCTCGAATCACAAAATATACATTATTTATATAAGGAATGCAAAACCACCTACCAGAGTCAACGTGTCTTTTGGCATTAATTGTTATCTATCTTTGTAAAAAGAACACAAGCAAAAACAAAATTATCTCCTGGTATTTGAAAACTTAAATATTTTTTATTTCACCATTCTGAGAGAAAATTATTATCATATTTTTTTTTAGTAAATACTAATGATTTAATGAATCAATATTCAATTGTTCACATAATAAATAAAGCTCATTTAAATCTTTTTGTAATATTTAATTGCTCACAGTATAAAGATAGCTCATTCAAAGCATGTTGTAAATCATCACCTATTTCAGAACACGTATCAATAAGAACAGAATCACATGAATATAAAAAAAAATACAATGTCTGAAATACTTTAACAGTTTATCTCTTTAGTTTTGTTTACATCAAGAATATATCTAATTTACATAGGTCGGGATATATTGAAAAAATTAAAATCTTTCTAAAAATAATTAGCCAGAAAAGTTTAAACTTGATTGGAACCACCCCACGTATTGAGAATAAACTAATGTCATGATTTTGACAAAAAAAATTGCCTTGAATAGGTTTGTTCAATTGATAATACCTAGTGGTATTATGTAGACGAGGCCATAACTTGGGGATGAAGTTTTTGAACACGAATATCACGGGGAATGCGTAGATCTTCTTCTCAAAAACTATTTGACCTGAAATGTTTAAACTTAAGTGAAATCATTTGCAGGTAGTGTAGATAGTTTTAGAGTTTATCATATCACAATCCCCAATGTTGTGTTGAAGTTGGAGATCAAATTATTTTTACCGGCATATCTAAGAGGACAACTTTAAAAACTTATCCTTAAAATATTTTGACCAGAAAAATTGAAACTGAATGAAAGCTTCTTTAAGTTTATTATTAAGTATTAACCCCGCATTAAGGGGGGGGGGGGGGGCACAATCGGGTATACAATTTTCACATTAGAGTTTATACAAACTTGTTAAAAAAAATTCTGCTTCAGGTACAATGTTATAATTTTGACATTATTATGTAAGCATTGTCATAAGTGTCGGTTTTTAATTATTCCAACCCTAAACCTAATTCTAAATACAAGTAGGAATACATATGCATATATGAAAACTTTTCTCGTGAACTGCAGTGCTATGATGTCTGATGTAAATGTGCAAGTATCCTGTAAAGTGTAGATTCAAAATTGTTCAAACTGTTACAGATGTGGCAAGGGCTCTTAGGAGGGGTAACAGCTTTACATAAAGATGCAGTTACTGTGCTTGTTCAAATCATGACCCCAAAAACTAGAACTGGAGTCTCCGAAGAGATTGAAAAGGAATTGAAGGAATGCTTAAAGTAAACCTTTAAAATATCATCATTTGCAAATTTCAAATTGTAACAGTATCAAATATGTATATGTATTGGTTATAGGTTTGATTCTGAACTGTTGAAACGAAGACCACTAAAGCAACTTTAGGGCCAAAAAGGGCCGAAAAGGGGCTTACTTTGGTTTTTTTTGCTTCCATCCAATACTGACCGCCGTGAGGAGGTTGTATGATAAGAAAGTTTGAAGAATTTCATGTAAGAATGACATACAGATGAATTAAGTTTTTTTGTTAAAAGCATCCTTGATAAAAACTATTAAAGATAGATGAAAAAATGAAATAAAAATAAAAGTCGCGAAACAAGGTCCGGGATCTCACATGTGAGTGAATGTAAAATCTACACTAGAGATAGGCTAATGGGCCAAATGCCTCATGCCAAATTTACCCCCCCCCCACCCCCGAATGCAGAAACATGACCAAAGAGTCAAACTGAGTTTAACAAATGTTTGATCCGTTTAGTCTTTCCACAAACAAAACTAGATGCTGTCATTAGACAGTAATACCCGCACCATGTGTTTGCCCCTAAATAACACTGTTTTGTACCAGTTTAATTAAAAATGAAGGCTATATGCAAGCTCCGGTAATACAATTAAAATTTATAATTTCATAACTGAAGGATGAGATCCCTTCCCATATGACAATACACATCGTGACATGAGCAGCACTTTATGTGCAATTTGGGATAGAACTGTTTGCAGTGAATTTTCAGTTAATCAATAATCTTAACATTTTATGTCATAGAAAGTATAATGGTCTACATAATTATTACAAACAAAATTAAAAATTAAATTATGCCCCCTCCCCGTGGCGGTTGCCGGTTAAAGATTTGCTTCTGTGTGCCTACATGAACATCATCGTGTGCACAGATTTAGAGAAGGGGTGGGAGTGAGGGGTCCAGATCCCCCCCCCCATGAAAATTCATTGATATCAATTGTAAAATTACCAAAAATACACCTTGGACCCCAATGCTCTTATAGACATGTAAACGCTCAAACCCATTGCGCTTCAATGTTAGGTAACATTATTTGGGGGGTAAATATTTAATCAATATTTAATATACTTTATTGTTTATCTCAATAGAAAGTATACATGTACATCACAATATGCAGGTGTCCTGCACAACCTTAAAGCTGTTATTTACCTAATAAAATAGTGCAAGTGGATTTGAAGAATAGGTCATAAAAATACATGCATGTTACAAATGAATGATCTTTGTCTGAAGTTACGTACACAACACAGGTCTGCATGTCTCATTAGCGGGTACAAGTTTTACCCAGCTCTTCGATTAGATGGGTTCACGTGTATATATACATGGGTGTTGCTAAAACGCGGAACGGAAAACGGAACGGAAGGGAAAACGGAAAATCTTATCTAATGTTATTTACCTCATAGATTTGTTAATCATGCTATAACGATATACTTTATGTACCTTTTTAATTTTTTTTGAAAGATTAGCAATATTAGATTATTTATTCAAGAATATTTGTTTCCTTAAAATTAACAGTACATGCATTGACCACTATATGCTGTCCCAAAATATCCTCGATTCACTTTTTGCTGTATATTTATATATACCTCAGGGTTCAAGCAATTCTCTTTTAGAAGCATTTAACATTCTCATTATTCTTTCTTTAAAACGTCCTCTCTAGCTTATCAGCTGGTATAAATACATGTACACGGTTAAAAATAAAGAAGTCTACGGGGTTTTGCATTTCAACAGACCCGGATGATAGTGTTGAAAAATTGTGCAAGGTCTTCTGAGTGACTTCCAAATGGAGAAAAGATGTCAACATTTTCCATTATAAATCGTCCAAATGTGCTGCATCAATATTTTGGGATCGACAGACTATAGTCCCAATATATAATCGGAAAATCAAACCAGGCGACGTCTAGAGCTCTCTATTCGGATCATATGTATATAGCTGCTGGAATAAACAACTGCTTAGTAATGCAAACGTAAACAAAATTGCATTGATAAAAATACTAGTTTCACAAATTACTAGTTTCACAAATTACCGGGTATTTTAATGTTTACTGTATTTTAATTTTTTAATGTCGTCAGTCCTACGGTTTTTTTTTCTTCCATCTCAATGATACTGTATCGTCTGTATGATGAAAGATCGTCTAGAACACCGAAAATTCAATTTTGATGTAAGTATATACATGTACATCATATTTGAAATATAAAAATACTCAAAACACGCATAAAACGCTTTCACTAACTGCGTACGTTACGCTGATATGCCAGCAATATCATATAAGAAAAATAAGTGAAAAGTTATAGCTAATTTGCTCGTTTAATCATGTTAATGTTTCACAATTCGTATACATTTAATTTTTCCGTTTCCGTACTCAACTAAAACCGAATGAATACAATGATATAATTGATAGACATTCATATGAATATCAATAACAACATGTTGATAATCATTCATTAGATATAAATAAAAGATACAAAGTAAATCGTTTCTGGCCAGTCTATACCCTTTTTAAGCGATAAACGTGATGATATTTTCCATTCCGTTCCGCTTTCCGTTCCGTTTTCCGTTCCGCGTTTTAGCAACACCCATACATACTTGTCTGTGTTTTCCGTATGCAGAAAAGGATTAGTTAAGATCAGCTAAAGGAATTAATTATTGTGTTTTAATTGGATTATCATTATGATGTTGACCAATTTAGGTAAGCATAATACATGTAGTAGCAGTAGTACAATATAATGAGATGCCAGCATACATATATAAGTTCTACTTTCACTTTCTAAATGTGATCTCCCTTTGACAGCATACTGTATCATCATCTTTTAATATTTAAATAAGCTTATCATCGTTACCTATCCTATCACATTTGTAAAGTTTCTGTCATTTTAGTTGCAAAAGTTATTTTTTTCATTTGTCAGACTGCATGCACTATTGAGTTGACCCCATATTGACCCTGTATAAACAATTTCTTATTAAATTTGTGTATTACATGTAAGTAGGTGTAGACACTTAAACTTTTTATGAGTTAAAACATGGAAGTGATGCATATAACATTTTGTTTATAAATCTTTAAAAATTGAATTAAGCAATTTCCAAAATGTTAATGTGAATCACAAGAGAAAAAGCAATCAAGAAATGATTTAAAATTTCCTACTGTACACATGTAAGAATGTATTAAGAAGACTGAATCTTTATAACCAGGTTAGATTGGGGGGGGGGGGGTGAATGTGGAGTATAAACATTTATAATTTGAATCATTTATTGTTATTAATTTTAACTTGTCAATGAATACTACTTATTTATCCCAAGGTAGAAATATGACCTCTGATCATATCTCAATAGATCATTTGTCAATTATGCAAAGTGTAATATAATTTTTTTTAAGAATAACATTTTTTACAAGTTTATAAAAGTTTTTAGACACCCAAATTATATTTTGATTTTAATAGATCATTCGACAAGGGAGGGGGGCGGAGAACAGTTTATATTTGAGTTTGTTTGGGAGTGGGGGTTCCAAGTCATATATTTGACAATTTTTTAATGTAATTTAAAATAAGACTAAGCCATACTACAGTCATGAATATGAATAGTATAGAACAAAACACAAACTAATACATGTACATGTATATATACATAGGAAGTATTACAAAACAGATGATTGATCTATATCTGGGTTCTTAAATTGAATCATATATCATGTACATATTATATTATTGTTTTGTTTGTTCAAGGCATTTAAGATGGTATGTAGGTCAGGATCCCAAGTGCTCTTCCTGAAATTATTAAATATCATAAAAAAAACATTGAGATCCCCACCTTAATCTAAAGATATTATTCCTCCTTAGGTCATGCAGGCGCATCTGATCATTATGGCATGTTAGTCATGACCCTAAGGGGTCATCCTGACCCCCCTAGAATCAGAAATTGTCAATTATCTTTAAATTATTGATGTTTGATGATCCTATCTCTATTTAATCTTTATTATTAAGTCTCCCGAATGAAATTTGGAGACTTATTGTTTTTGTACGGTTCTTAATACATGCATTATTATTCTTCATCTTCTTTTTCTTCTTTCCTGCTCTGAACTTGTTTCTCAGAGATGGCTGAACAGAATTGTACAAAACTCTAGGATATGATAGGCCTGCATATCTAGTTGTGCACCCTGGTTTGATTTTTCTCATTTTGGGTTAGACAACCACTTTTCGGGGGAAAAGGGGGGAGGGGGTGTCAAAAGGGTGTGGGGTCTAACATTGATCCTTGTAGGAAGAATCGTAGACTCTATTGTAGATGGTAACTTGAAAACGGACAAAGATAATAATATAGGGTTTTCATAATCATATATTGGCTGTTACGGGCAATATATAGGGTTTATTAGATCTGACCCCTGGGGTCATCCCCACCCCCCAGGAATTTGAAATTACCATATATCTCAGAAACTGTTATAATCATGACCCCTAAACCATTTATATTCATGTTTCTGATGTCAAGGGGCATCAAATGTTATGTAGGTCATGGGCCCTGTGGGTGGTCCTGATCCCCTCAAACAACAAGTCCCTTAATATCTTCAAAACAGTGGAGATCCCCACCCTTAAACCATATATATTCTTGTTCCTTGTGTCAAGGGGCATCAAACGGTATGTAGGTCATGGGCCCCGGGGGTGGTCCTGACCCCCCTTGAACAGGAAGTGCACGAATATCTCGAAAACGGTTGAGATCCCTACCCCTTAACCATATATATTCTTGATCCTTAAAGGGCATAAAAGGTATGTACCGGTAGGTAATGGGCCTCAGGGTTAAATTTAATTTTTCAAAACCGTAATGCACATCTATGGAACAGTTCCTATCATATCCCAAGATATGATGTGTCTATCCATTAAATCATAAAAGGAGTTCTAGGATCTATGTTTTTTGAAGTGATAAACGTCAATTTTCTGCTACTCTTTGACTCCCTGGATGAAATTTAAATCTTGGAAACCTTACTGCACATCTATAGAACAGTCCCTATCATATCCCAAGATATGATTGTCTATTCATTCAATCATAAAAGGAGCTTTTGGATCAATGTTTGTTTTTTCAGTGATAAACGTCAATTTTCTGCTACTATTTGACTCCCTGGATGAAATTTAAATTTTTAAAACCTTATTGCACATCTATAGGACAGCCCCATTTATATCCCAAGAGATGACGTAGCTACTCCAAAACTTGTAAGAGGAGTTCTGGGAACCATATTTTTTTGCCATAAAAACATCATTTTTTGTTGCCCACTGATCCCCTTTACAAAAAAAAATTCTGGAACCTGATCACGCCTCAATATGACACCCCCAATCATATTCTAGAAGATCATTTGGCTACTGCCAAAAAAAAATGACGTTTTTGAAACCAGTTTTTTGTAAAAACAAAAAACAAAAACATCATTTTTTAGCCATTAAATGACCCCCAGGACAAAATTGAAAATTCTGAAACTTTATTGCGCATCTATAGGTACCCTTAAACATATTCCAAAAGATGATTTGTCTACTGTTGAAAATGTAGGAGGAATTCGAGGAAGAAGGTTTTTTGTGAAAAAACGTCTTTTTTTACCAATTATTTGACCCCCAGGACTAACAGAGAATTTTTGAAACCTTTTTACGAAACAACATGATACCCCAAATCAAACTCCAAGAGTTCAGTTTGCTGGTTTATAAGATGTAAGAGCAGTTTGAAAAAGTAAAACGTGACAGAAGGACGGACGGACGGAACAGGATAACAACAATATACCTGAACTTTCTTTAGAAAGTGCGGGTATAATAAAATGGAGTTTTTCTAATTTTATTCAAAAGTATGATTTATCAATTTTAAGTGAATGCATACAAAATTATACACATTTATATTGGTATTAGCATTTATTTTAGAATTGACATAATTTTATGAAAGAATATAGCAGTATAAAGGAAGTTTTCGTTTTTTAAATAAACCAAAACAACAACCCCCGTTTTTTCACACAAATTGTTATTTAGCTTTGTAACCAAAAACAAAAATAAGATGTGTTTTAAAACTTTAGATATTTTCTGATACACCATTCTGAGAAGAAATAATCTTTCTTTAGTAATAATATTTTGATTATATAGGTATTCAATTGCTCACAGTATAAATGAAGTTCACAGTGTAGGGCGAGGTCACTAGTGGGAACCAAAATTTGGAACTCAAATAAAAAGGGAAATATGTAGATCCTCTTCAAAAAGAATTATTTGACCAGAAAAGATGAAACTAAAGTGATAACATTCGCAGGTAATATAGTAGATAGTTTAAGAGTTTATCATATTATGATCTCCAAGGTTGTGTCACAATTGGAGATCAAATTATTTTATAGACAGATCTTACAGGATATCTTAAAAAGCTTCCTTTTAAAAATATAAAAATATAGAAAAGTTGAAACTGAGTGAAAGCATCTTCAAGTTTACAAAAATAAACCTGATCCCTGCTGTTAAAGGGGCATGGTCACGATTTTGGTCGAAAATTATTTTTCCAATTTTCATTTTACAATGCTTCGTTAAGGCATTTTTAATCTGCGACGAAAATTTGAATGTCATTTGTTGAGTTATAAGCGAGTTACAGAGCTTACAATTCTACGCTACGTAAACAAAGTTTTTGTTTACATTTTGAATGTTGAAGTAAAAATTCCAGTTTTAAACCTCAAATGAATGTGTTAATCGTTAGGAACTGTTTAATTATGCTTAAAATGAATAAGGAGATAGACAAATCAGCTTGGAAATGATTTTTACTGGTATATTGAACCTATGTAAAAAAAAAACAGGGCACGAGCCTTGTTTACATCGACTGGCACCCAAATTTCATTTGATCATTAGAAATCCATTCCTAAGGCATTTTAAATAATAAAAACAGAAAAATAAAATTTGACCAAAATCGTGACCATGCCCCTTTAAGGTGGAATAACACATATCACAAAATGGCTGACCTCTGATTGAAACGATATTTCGTTTTATTAAAAGGATTTTATCGACGATAACATGTCACATACTCCATAGCCGAGTGGATAAAGTGTCGGGCTTGTGAACTGTACATCCCTAGTTCGAATCCCGAAGGAGCTTTTTGTTGTTACTTACTGAATTGTATTTTTTAGATATTCATTCTTTGTCCACAGACTGGAATTATTTTGCTAATTTGACATATGTTCAGTTTATTTATGATTAAATATTTCATAATCAAATAATTTAATGTTAATTTGTTTGATTTTTTCAAGGTGTGTTATTCCACCTTAAAGGGGAACCGCAATCGGGTATAGAATGTTCACATGATGGTTAGTACAAACTTGTAAGAAACATTCATCTGCTCCAGCCACAATGTTACTATTATTACTAATGTTACTGCAATGTTACAATTACTATGTAAGCATCGTCATAAAGTGTTTCAACCCTCAACCTTATTCTGGGCCCTCTGAAAGATCATATATATATATTTTTTTCGAGAAATGCAATGCCATGATGTGTGATGTAACTATGCAAGTATCCTGATAAAGTGTATATTCAATAATATTCAAACTGTGAAAAATATGGCGTTGGCTCTCAGGGGGGGTTAAGAGCTCTATATATGAATGCAGTTGATGGTTTAACTTGTTCAAATCATGACCCCCAAAACTAGCACTTGAGGCCCCGGCGAGATAAAAGATCATTGAAGGAATGTTTGGGGAAAACTTTTAAAAAATATTCTTTTCAAAAATGCAAAGCTTAAATTGCAACAGTATCAAATGTTAATATACATTATAGTCTGTCCCAAGATATTTTTGCCGCATATTTCCTTAAATTATTCGATATTTATAAATGCCTCTTAGTTCAGACGATGTACATTCAATGTATGAAAAAATCCAAAGATTTCCTTTTTTAAACTCCCCTCTATCTTGTCGGGTATCAGTACACGGCTAAAAATAAAAAGTCCATGGGGTTTTCCATTGCCAAGGAGATGAAGACGCCCAGATGTTAACGTTCAAAGCTTGCGCGAGGTGTCCCGAGTACTTCCGAATGGACAAAAGATGTCAACATTCCCCATCAAATAATCTCCGTAGGAAATCTGTTTTTGTTCCTGTGAATTTTTAACAGGGAAAAATGACAATGTGTGAGTGAAGTTATCTATGGAATTTTCCCTTTCATCGATTTTAATTTAATTTTAATTGCACTTCTGTCACAGGTATGTGTATTTTTATTAAAAATCGTTCAAATAATTTTGGGACAGACTATAGATATAGTTTTTATTCTAAACTGTTGAAACAATGACAACTGAATCAACTCTAGAGCTAAAAAGGGTTAATTGATTTACATAAGAATTTTTCGATAAGCATTTGAATACTTTCTTGAACAAGGTTGTTCTACTAAAATGCTCATATCAGTTTTGTTGCTTAGTAAGCGATTGCTTCCTTTGCATTTTTTATGTATATATATATATAAGCAATTTGTAAAGCAATACTAGAAATGCCGATACTTATTCATTCAGAATCGACCAAATACTATTTTATACACAAGTAAATGACATCTACATGTGTAAACGTTTCAATTGTGGACTAGCTGACGCCACTTTTTCCGTATGGTAGTAAAAAAAAGTTCCATGAAAACCAACGAGTTTGCGGCCGTTCTTTTGATGCCTCCTTAGAAATACATCTTAGCTATTAGAACCAAATACTAGTAGTTTGCGGTAGTTCCTTTGATGCCTCCTTATACATACATTTTAACTATAAGAACCAAATAGTTTGCGGCCGTTCTTTTGATGCCTCCTTAGACATACCGTATATCAGGTTTTTTTCCGCGTCATGTTTTTTCCGCGAATAGCAGCCTAGAACGGTATATAATATTTACGCGAAACAAATTTTCACTATTTCAAAGTCACATTGTAAATATAATCCACGATTGTTTAAACTTGTGAGGTAAGAGGGGAAAAGTATCTAAATTGTCGATCTTTGTAATGAAAAATTCAGACAATGAAACCATGTACACAATTTTCTTAATGTGAAATAATTACCGATAAATAGATCATGTACCGTTACATATACTGGTAGCTCAGGTATAATTAGACATCAGTTTACGCAAGGAGAGCGACCGTTTTAATTAGCTTGTTAATGGATAAACAACAAGGCTTACAAATCTATTATCTGGCGCTTGTCCTCCGATCCCGCAATTTGTACCTCTAACTAAACTAACTGAACACAGATCACCGTACTTTTACGTCCCTTTATCAGGAAACAGAGAACTCTATTACAAAAAAACAACTTTGTATCAAATTTAGGCTGATTTATTTTCCGCGATTCGGAAATCGTCGCGAACAAACCGGAATTTGGATACACGCAGAAAAAACCTGATATACGGTATCTTAGCTACTAGAACAAAAGGGTTTGCAGTCGTTCTTTTGGTGCCTCCTTAGACATATCTTAGCTATTAGAACCAAATAGTTTGCGGCCGTTCTTTTGATGCCTCCATAGACATACAACTTAGCTATTAGAGCCAAAGAGTTTGCGGCCGTTCTTTTGGTGCCTCCTTAGACAAATCTTAGCTATTAGAACCAAAGCGTTTGCGGCCGTTCTTTTGATGCCTCCATAGACATACATCTTAGCTATTAGAGCCAAAGGGTTTGCGGTCGTTCTTTTGATGCCTCCTTAGACATATCTTAGCTATTAGAACCAAAGAGTTTGCGGCCGTTCTGCTCTTGCCTCCTTAGACAAATCTTAGCCATAAGAACTAAAGAGTTTGCGGTCGTTCTTTTAATGCTTCCTTAAACATATCGTAGCTATTAGAACCAAAGCGTTTGCTGCCATTTTTTGGACGCATGCGTTACTTTGTTTCTTGTTCTTATCTGAATCTGACATATGAGATTTTGAGTTATTATAATAGTTATCAATATATTTTGTTTTATTGTAATGATATTATTTTCAATATCGTATTTTTAACTCAACTCATTTGTGATATGAAATATGAAAAATTGTTTTTTAGGCAACCAAGGATACTTGACGCTATTCATTTTCTTATCATCATCAAAATTATTAATTGCATGCAATTCGACGTTATATTTTTAGAGAGGTCTCTGAGAGGGTTTTCTATGTTATGCAATAGCTCGAGTTGTCTCCGTAGAAACACTTTGCTCATTGTTTACATTCACGTTGCTCAGGCACGTTTTCGGTTTGGAATGACAAAATTGTAGCCATTCTGTTATCACTAGCTATTTTTTATTTCTATTTGTTTCATATTTTTTTGCTTTGTTTTAACATGAAAGATTATAATTTAAACAGAAAAATGCTTTTATATGATTCATTTAGCTTATAAAGGTAGCGATCATCGCAAAAAAAAAAAATCAAAAAAATTATACATAACCCACTACTGCGGGTTTTGGATCATACTCCCTGAAGTGATCCAAGATTTTTCAGAGAAATGTTACTCCCAGCTTAGTTTTCATCTTTACGATCACTGTTCATTGACATTATGTCTTGTCTTTGTATTAACCCTGTATTAATCAGGATTTATCCACGGAAGAACTTTAAATGTCGTCTTAGCACCCGTTCTTCTAAGAAACTGAAAACAATATATTGCACGTTTGTTTTGTTTTTGTGTACAAAGACATTACAGCGAAGGGAGATTTTTCAATAGAAGTGATCCAAGATTTCTCGAAGGAATGTTATTCCCAGCTTAGTTTTCATCTTTACGAGCACTGTTTTTTATATATAGTATATATATTTTCATCTAGTCTTTGTATTAACTCCTACCAGGATTTATCAACGGAAGAATTTGCAGGAATGTTACTCCGAACTTTGGCATCAGATCTGTCCTTCAAATAACCCGAAAACAATCTTTTTACAGAAAAACATAAGAAACTTTTAGCTAGAGAATTATCTGTAGTAACATTACTCCGAGATTTAGTTTTTGTTTGCTTCATATTAAAAGTTGTCGTTTTGCATGTACTTCGTTTACATTTGTAATTGTGAATAAATCTTTGGGAATATTAACATTGTTCTGTTATTTTCGTTTGATAGCAATGCCTGTGATGAATTACAAAGCAGACATCTAAACTAAAACCCGTTAAAGGTACTATGGTCGGATTACCTATTTAGTGCTCTCCCTTCTTGGTGCATGTAAATATATAAAAAATAACCGCTGATAACTTTTATATTGACCATAGAATTTTCAACGACCACGTAATTATTTTTAATTTTACAGAACAATAAAGAGGATACATCAAACTCAACGATTTAACATATTGTCACTTTACTAATAACGATTGCATACTAATAGTATTTTGCTCTTCCACATAAACATCTTAGAAGTAACGATAAAATCAAGATCTCGTTAGAAAGCTATTATTTGCTTAATTTAAGAGTAAAACATAGATTACACATATTCTTTATTGATATTTTGAAGAAAATTCCAGCGGATTTTCTGAACGAACACAATTAACCCAAGGAATAATGTTTGATATGAGGATGTATTGAATATTTCTTATCCTGCAAAAGTAGACAATTGAACATTAGTTAAATTACCAAAAAATTACAATTGTTCAAACGCGGAGTTAAACTTTCTATCCTTCAAACTTCTCAACTTTGAAATAAACGTACACTGTTTTTATGCAGAACAGTCCTTTCCTAGTTGATTTCTAGCTACACCCACATTTGAAAGCCTTTAAAATATTTACACATCGTTAATTCTACTATCTATAGAACAATCATTCTAGAACAAAGAAATATAACAATCTGTTACAATCAAAGAATTAACTCATAGGCATATCAATTGTATTTATAATTGTACTTTTGAGCAGATCAAATCGTCTTGTTTTGTTATAATAGTAATCGAAATAGTATTAATCACATATTGATGAGAAACACAAACAGCGTACAATGAAAGAGTAGCATATAGAGAACATGTTTGATGCAATTTAGATTCTATGTCAGCGGAAAATTACTTGTAGAAAATATTTCATGTTTCCGCTGCAGTATAAAATTGTATGAATTATTCCCCGTTGTCCATTGGAAATTCCAATGGATGAACTTCTACATGTACCCTCTGCAGAAATCTTCAGAACATTTTTGAGTGAAGTATTCAGGCTGCCCCTATTTTGAATTATAAGACATGTAGATTAAAAACCCGAAGATTTAAGAATGACATGTACATACTAAGTAAATTATGTTGTTTTTATCTTTTTATTTTTTATTTTTAAAGCATCCATTAAAAAACCCATTATAGATAAAAAGTTAAAGTAAAAATTACGAAACAGGGGCGGGTTTCTCATGTGTGGGTAATTTTTAAATCCGGGACATATATCCCGTGATGTCTTATAGTCCAGTGCCGTCAATAGATATAAACAAATGAGGCTAATGCCTCCTGCCAAATTTTAAATGCCTAAAATACCCCCCCCCCCCAAAAAAAAAAAACGAAAAAAGAAAAAAAAACAGAGAAAAGATTCTAAGGTGGTATAATGCATTTGGCAATCGTAAAATTGAACAATCTTCATGGACAAATTCTAATACCTAATAAAAAAAAAACCCTTCTAATTTTCAACCCAAAGTCTCATTTTTCCACATATATCAATGCTGAAGTCGATATTTTACACGGCGGGTGTGACCGGTCAGCAAAGGATGCTCACTTGTCCATGGCACCTGATCCTACCTATAATTTTTATAGGTTCGTTTTTGTTTTGCTTCTGTTTAGTATTTTTCCTTTGGATTTTTGATTTTGACCTCTGTTTGTTATCATGCACAAATTTGACTTAAATCTAACGAGCAAAATTAAAATTTAAATGACAGTGTGTGAAGTATCAAGGAAACTTAATTTTTTGATATATATCAAATATACAGCGCTTCCATAATTCTACTTGCATATCATATGTATACATCATTTAATTAAACTATTAATTATGGCGGATAAATACACAGTGTGCATATTTAGTTATGGAAGGCATAGTAAATTATACCTTGTTTTAAACAAATATTAGCCGTTTTTATATCTAAGCACTTTCTGTATTTATTCAGATCTTTCCACCTATAATTGTTCTGGAATCATTCCGGAATTATTTATTATGTTCAGGTTATTATTTATTATGTTCAGGTAGCATCCGGATTTATATATACATAACCGTTTTAGAGATTATGGTAGTACTTCCGCTCCACGAGCGCCATGAACAAATTCTCGGAACCACGTTCCTACTGAATGGGATCTTTGGTGACATAGAGACCCCACAGTGTATGTATTTTCGTATTTCTTATTTAACATGTAGAGTTATGAACTGTATATTTTTTTACGCACATTGACTTGAAATTCCGTTAAGGTATATTTTGCTATTTAAATGGGCACTGTATACTTCGTGCAGTAAACAAACTTAATGTCAGTTAATATACATGAATTTCATTGCATACTTGTTTATTTTCATGCTTATAGGTTTTTTGTATTTATATTGTAGTATCTACAGTTATTCCTAGTGAATAAATGATATTTACTACCTGTCTGTGACTAAGCATAATGATAATCACATGCAATTTGAGTTACATCTACCGAGTTTTAGATTTAACTTTAAATCACTACACCTCCATTAATTAATAATTATTAATTAGTTTTATTTTTTCAATTTTTCGTTTACAATTAAGTGTATAAGGAGTGAACATTTAGCTCTACATGCTTCTCGTTATAAATAAGAGATTCTGTAAAATTCACTAAAATAAGACAATCGATATTTTTAGCATACTAATATACAGGAAGGAATTCACTTATACTTTTTAAAGAATGGCATAGTTTCAAAGTTGGCGAAATGTGCTGGTGTAACGAGGAATATTGACCCAGTTGAATATTGACCCGGGGGTCATTTTTTAACGTTGAATATTGACCCGCGGGGTCATTTTTCAACGTTGAAAATTGAGACCAAAATCGTGAAATTTATACCCGAGGTCATTTTTCAACGGTATCAGAAAGATTTTTCTAAACTCTGATGACTTCGTCACGTTGAAAATTGATCCTGTTGAGAATTGACCCCAACTTCAGAGTTTTGATCTGAACTGGAACTTACTTTACACGGTTTAAATGTTCAATCATGCACATATTTGAAAGTTTCAGTTTTAAGATTTTCATACTGTCCGATACATAAGCGGACGTGGCTGATTTATTTTAGGTTGATATCAATCATTTAATTTTAGGACTGAAAATATGATATCCGTTTATAATCATAGTACTATGTAATTAAAACTAAGAAGATAACCATTTGCTTCTTAATGGAACGGGCGAGTCGGGCTAGAATAATTTTTGACATAGAATTGATTATCATTCTCTTGTGTGACAGAATTTAAAGTTTAAACTTTTCACAATCTCTGATAAATATATCTAACAAATATTGATCGTTATCTTTACTTTTCAGGCAATTCAACAGAGCTTTATTCGACAGGCACCTGACGTCGTATATTTTTCTAATAATTATAAATGTATAACCTCTATACTGTTTTATTAGGTAAAGGGTATATTAATATATATTAAGACAAAAATATATAACGTCAGGTACATGTGCTTCATTTGAAGAAGTCAGAATATTTCCCTAACAAAATAATAAATGAATGGTTGTTATATTTTAATCCAACAAGTCCTCAACAGTTTGTATTTATTTTTTACAACTTAACAATAATATTTCATAAACTTGCCAGTTAAACTATTTTTGAAGCACCAGCAAACTTTCTGCATGTGCATAGTCATAGTGCTTAAAAAAAAATACAATTCATCTCTATTATTTTGAGTTTTCATTTCCATTATTTATCTTTAAATTAGAAACACAAGCAGCTGATGGTATACATTTTCTCATAATCAAAAACAAATATCCTCTACAGTAAAAATGTAAACAATTTAAAAAAGTAGGCTTGCATCAACATATACAGTCGGAAGATAGTTGATCTAATCACATAAATGGTATATATGAAAAGGCATGCAAAAAGTTGAATATATTAAGATTACTAAAGCATATAATTGATAGAGAAACACTTGTTAGAATTCGGCTTTTATCAGACCTAGATTGTAACATTGTGATGTTGTGTGGGGCAACTGTATCAGGAAAACTCCGAATTGTTTAAACATGTACAAATTTAAGCAACCAGGATAGTAACAGGGATGAGAGTTAATTCTTCTAATATCATTTTATATAGTGAACTTGGTTGTGAAACCTTACAATGTCGAAGGGGTAAACATAAATTAATTTTAATCTACAAGATTATAAATGGTTTAGCACCACAATACATGTTAGATTTAATTCAATCATATTTTCCAACTGAACATGCATATAATTTTAGGTCGAATGACCTTTTTTCCTGTCTACCACTATATGATTACTTATTACAATAGCTTTGTTACGTCTACATGTAAATAATGGAATAATCTTCATGCAGAACAAAAATTTCATCAACTTTATCCATCTTTAAGTCTTTAAGTAAAAAAAACAAAACAAAATATACCAAAAGCTTACAAACACTTCAGTTTAGGCACTAGGAAAGAAAATATTATTATACGTCAATTGGAGAATAAAGCTGGTAATCTAAATGCTTACTTATCTAAGGATTTTTTAATTGATGAGAGTCGATGTTTATACTGTGGGTCTTAATCTGATGGAAATGTGCAATTTTTCTTGGCTGTCCAAGATACACTTAACAAACTTTTTAAACAACTTAGTGACATTAGTGTACTTTTTCATATTAACTATATACTATATGGTAGTTCTGATTTTTCATATAAATAAAATTTTAAAATTGTTTCCAGGTTTGGCAAAAAAGCGGGAAATACTCATATTTCCCAGGACGGTGTGAAATACTGGTAATTCCCGGGAATTACTGGTATTTCCAAATACTGGGAAATAGAGTATAACTACATATTATGGTACTTCATACTTAGTCTTAATCAAATCTGTTGGCAATAGATGTAGACAATAGTACACCTTGTCAGCTATTACATTTTATAATTGTCTTTGATTTTAAAAGTTTTGACTGGCCAGTAATGTATTGGCTATCTTCTTATGAATATTCCAAACATGGTTCATTCATACACCATTGTTATTTGTTTTTTAGACTTAATTCAGGTATACAATATAGGTGCATCTATACAGTTATCATTAATATGATATCAAAAGTTCTTTTTTCTGGTTATTTGGTGTATGTGTAAATTGGCCAAGAAAATTATGAAAAATTAAGTGTGACTTGTGTCACTTCCCCAGTATGTAACACACTTGAGAAGCCAATAAGCCCCACTCATAGTATATATCTCCCCCAAACCAGGAGCACAAAACTGTCAAGAGTCAATTATTTATTAAAACAACATGTTTGATTATTTAATTCTTATTTGTTACACCTACAGTTATTATAACAGTTTATTTTGGGCTTTGAATTATAAATCTGTAAAACACTAAACTTGGGGTACAAAAAGCTAGACTAGAATTTGTACTTTAGCAGCTTTAGAAGTCTTGGGGAATAGGTGATTTAAGATTCATAAACCGACAGTGAAATGGCAAAGTATGCTAAATTGTGTTTGATGCTTAGTGTTAATATCTTATATCCTAAGCATTAAGCAAATTAAAGAAATTAAGATTAAAAAGATGTATTTCCCAGTATTTCCCAGTTTATTGAAAATCAGTAGTATTTACCGGGACGGGAAATACCGGTATTTACCACCGGTAATTCCCAGCACTGGTATTTCCCGGACAACCCTGATTGTTTCCCATGTTTATGGCTATATTAGAGCTCCCAAGTGTTTTTAATTATCTTAAGTCACACTTAAACATATTTAAGTATTATACATATATTAACTTATTATATAGTTCCCTTTTATTTACTGTTTTTTTTTCAAATGGGCTGGATCATGAAAAGTTCAATCTTATGTTTGTATCTCTGCAAGTATAAATGTAGGTGTGAATGAATATGTCTACGAACAATATGTCTTACAATCATATATGGTAAACAGAACAACAATTATACGCAAACTGTTTTATTATGAATAAAACAGTTATTACATTTTTAAAGCGATAATATGTTAATTCTAAAAATAATCATTTATGTCTCATTATTGCCACCCCACCCCCTTCCTCGGTTGAAACACGTAAATATGTAAATCTAAAGAATCAATATGTAAAAACTGATAATTTTCAATTAAATAAACCAGAGTTAAAAATATTGAATTGTTAATTAATGCTTCTTTGCTGTTGAATTTCGAACCGACTTTATAATCAAAATTCCACGATGCGGGTCAATTTTCAACGGATCAGTGTCTTTATTCAACACCTTTGGTCTCAGTATTCAACGTGGAAAAATGACTCCCTGGTCAATTTCAACCCGGGTCAAAATTCTTCGTTACACCGGAAAGAAGGGGGTAAAAAACCTTCCTTATAACATCACCCAAAATAAAAGATGAAACCAAAATTACGAAAAGTTTACTCCATTCTTACGCATTATAACCATGCTGAAGTTAGCAGCCACTAACAGGAGTCATTAAGCCAGTAGAAACTAACGGACAAGAAGGAAAATCATCAAAGTACTGAGAGTACTCGAACAGAAAATATATTATACTTTATCATCGGCATACTTTAATTAATATCAATATGATTAATGCATCAATAATTTGTAGAAGCATTGACAACTTTAGAGGCAGTAAAGATCGGTTGGATAAGAAATATAAATGCGTCTTGTGATCAAAACCAAGGGAGATATAAACCCATCGAAACCACCTGCTGGTACCCGTACAGCCCAAATTTGAGACCTGAAAAAAATAGCCTTATAGGTCTCCTGAACTACCCTGTAATTCGTTTGATGTACGTTTTAAAGGAAAGGGAGAAAACGGCCCACCATTCACCACAATATAGTTGTAAAAAGTTTGAAAAAAGTTCTAGTGAGCTAAATGGACACATTTAAATTGGCAAATTTGCCGACGCAATTATAAAATCGCGATCAAATAATTGATAAAAATTAAGCCAGCTGTGCATTAATTTTATCATTCAAATAATGTTCTTTAATAATAAGCTATAGAAAATGTTGTTTAGAATTATTCATGTAAATTATCAAGTACTGTTCGATTTATACACAAGTGCAGCGTCATTTCCCGCCATATGTCGACGAGAGAAGAGACGTAACTGTTAACAATCAATTTGTGGAAATAAAAGTGTATTTGTGTTTTTTTCTGCTACAGATATGAAAAACTATAAACAGCGATTCCTTATTAAGTTCGGTGTTTATAACTTCAAATTCAGCTGAGCAGAGTTAAAATTCAAGTAAATTTAAAGTCTGATATCTTGGGTACGGTGTAACCTATTTCTATTCTTGTTTACAGCGTACAACTGGCATAAAGCTACCACAGAAAGTATGCTGGTTTATACAGGAGGCATTTATTTATAAGAAAATATTTTTTATAGAATACATGCTATTTTTTAGGAGTTTAAGTCATTGTTAAGTTCTTGTAGTGCACAATCCTTAAAACGGGCATCGAAAACAAAACATTCTTTTCCTTTTCGAGTAAAAAAACATAATACGGATATAACAAATATGTGCATTTCATTTTAGTTATTAACTGCATGCATTTAAAATCTACCTTGAGTCAGAGCTGTGTGTGTACCATTACGTAAGCTATCCCTCGCCCGTGGCCGAGAAAATGGGTCACCATGGTCGCGACTGGACTACCTAGCGGTCAGTGGTTATCTTATACACGAAAGTTGCGTCTCTCATATACGAGTTTATCTAGCCGCGACCCCAAGAATTGTTTTAGTGTTTATTACAAATAAAAGTTTATGGATTAAACGATAAGGTGTCAATTAAGATATCGTTCAGTTAATTAATAAAAGCAATGTCATTCTCAGTCTAAAGCAATATCAGACATAGATCAATTGTTGGTTTTAGGTTAAAAATAAAGAACTTCAATTTGATAGAGTTTAGTCATTATACTGCAAACTTTTCAAATCTTGCTGGGTTCTGAGCTGTGTGTGTGTGTGCGTTGTACCTCTACGAAATCTGTCCTCACCCACAGCCGAGGAGATCAGCCACGGCTTCACTACCTAGCGTTATGCAGTTATCTATTACACAAGATTCGCACACTTACATGTATATGAACGTGTTTGAGTTTAAATAGCCGTAAATACAAGAACAGTTTTAATTTTATGTTATAAAAGTTTGTCTATCTTTTATTTATTTAATTAAACATTTGAGTGTAAATCAAAAGTTTGTTCTTGAAATTAATAAAATTACTCCAAATCGGAAACATCGTCAGACATAAATTAATGGTTGGTTTGTAAGTCTAATATATTTTTTTAAAACTGTAAAAATAAGTTTTTTAATAAACAAAAAAAAAAACCCACAGAAAAACAACAACAAAAAACCCACACACAAACTAATATAAAACTTTTAAGTGATGATCATCCCTGGCATATGGCCGAGGAGATCTGGCGCGAGTGGACAAATGATCCGCGGTAGGTTCGTGTTCTTCTACATGTACCTTATCACGCGTGCATGTTTCATATTTTGTAAGGGCACAACTATATTTTATTATGTTTTCAACTATTATATTGGTTTAAGATGAAGAGAGAAATCTAATTTACTTGAACAGTTGTTTAAGCATTGATTTTTACAATTGCATATACAAGGTAGTTTAAAAATCGAATCAAATTATAATCAAAGTTCCATGTTACATTTTTGCGGTAGATGCTGGCATGATAAAAGAATGTCCTGAATTGAGGCATTCTATGATTATTTTAAAGAATATTCACATGAGTTTTTAAACAAGTATAGATTAGAATCTCTCGGTCACATATTAATCACTTCTGTAGTTTTTCTTCAGTTCATTGTGGAAACGAACTCATTGCTGCGTTGCACGCCCCCCCCCCCCCTCCCCCGGCTGCCAAGTGCTCGGGCTTAATTTTTTTTTAAATTGGTGAAATGATATCCAGATATGGCGAAAATCATTATTGATGACTTCTTCTTACAAATGTATGTGTAACATTTCTCCTTAACGTGTTTCACTTTCCCACCCGTTTCTTAATTCGGCCAGTCTGTGTTAATAAATTCAATCGCCACGTGCGACTAAAAATCTTCTGTCGCTTCAGTGCACACAGCTCAGAACATATATAGCCCCAGGTCATCAATTGTTATGCATTTGAGTAATAGTTGAAGGGTGTTTTCTTTACAGTGGTCAATTGTTAAACAATAAGACTATTATTGGATGTCAATCATCTTCACATTAAAGGTGCTTGATCGTATTCTGAGAATGTGGCTAATAAATTAACCTGTTGAACACGCTAAACTTCTATAGTTATGAACAAAATAACTTACAATATATTATAATTAAAAGTTTTAAGTCAAAGAATTTTTTTTCTTGAGATTAGTAATTATGAAATACGACTACATTATGCAATGCAGTCGGTCGCCATAGAAATCATCAAAGTACTGCAAGTGTCGACAAATTTCTTATTTCTTTGAAAGACCATGATATTTCACTTGACTTACAGACAACATATAAGCGACATATCTGCCTCCTAAAAATCTATGTGCTTCTCAAAGTTACTTTTAAGTGAGATAGACATGTGTTATTGGGGATTTGTTTTATTGCTAATATGAAAATTGATTAAAAAAATTTTCATTGAAGTTGTGTAGTATGAGGTTGTAATGCAACTTAATTTACTTACAAGGTTAGCTACAACCAGTGAAATACTAATTTTAGGTGAACAGTGAATATCCAATCTATTAAAATACAAGATATATAGTTTCCAGAACTATGATAACATGCACGTGTACATGAAGGTAGCATCCTCATTTGTATGGCTGTAGGTGAGGAGGTAAAGGTGTATCGATGAACATACAATGTATTACTGTACATACGGATTCCGGATCGTAGCTACAGACGATACCCATTGACAATCTTTCAATATATCTATGTGCAGTTTGACCGAGAAACTGACCAGTTTCATAACTTCTTCGAATTTCTCTAACACGGACTGTCTAATTCCTTCCCAGAATTCCAATTTACGCAAGCGCAGTTGAAGTTTTATTCAATTTCATTTGTCATAAAGATAAGAATCTTGCATATTTATTGCATCGTCGAGAGAAGTAATGTTCATTTCTGTAAATAAGGTTATATAATTTCACGTTACATTGCGGTGTCTCTCTGAAACAGCACCATCTGGTGTAAAATTTAGATGCTCACTTTTGCATAAATTCTCCCGCTGATCTTTGATAGCTGATTTTTATTTTGAATGTCCAAGTCTATTCGTATCATTAAATAATATCAGAAGGCACACATTTCCTTATAGAAAAGTTCAGAGATGACATCAATTTTGACTAATTACTAAATTTTGACAGCACGCAACAATTCAAACTTGACCATAGTCTTCTAAAATTTATAAGATTTAAATACAGAAGTTATCTTAGAGAAAAGGTTGCGGGTAACAAGATTGTAAAAAGATTGTAAAAAGAATAGCTACCTAAGATATTTGATATATCTCACCGGAACTAGAATATGTTTGCTTATATATCATTGTATAATTAACATATAGAAAATTTTATACTAATATATTCATTCAATGTAAAATAAATAAAGTAAGAAAAAAAAATTGAAGTATTTTCCACTGACGACCGGAAGTTACGACGAATCAAACAAAATAATGTCAACACAGATACAATATTAGGGCTACCGTCCTGCAAAGTTTGGTTGTTTAAATCGTCACCATTTTTAGCTTTTGGAGTCAATTTTTTTGTCTCTTGACAGGAAGAGGACAAACGGAAATGCTAAGTGAAAACAAAAGTACGCATATCTTGAACATTAGACAACTGTACTTAATTATATATAAAATTTACTAAAATTGTCAAAGAAAAACATTTAAACTTTCAAACAACTTGATTACGTTTAACCATTCCGGTGGGGCCGGTGTCTTGATCACTTGCAGTTTCTGAGATCTCGGAAATAAAACATTTGTTTAAAAAAAAAGCTGAAATATTTGAGATTTCTCATCGGAAGAAGATTTTTTTTCTGTTTGTTTCACATAGGATTGATGGCATATGTAAGGATTAATAATTATATTTCAATTCTACATGAAATAAATTAAATACCAAAAATAGTAATTTTGGAAGTGCTTCCAGTGACGACCGAAAGTTATAACAAACAACACAAAATAGTTGAAAGACATCTACAACTATAGGTCTATAATCCCACAAATTCTGAATGCTCAAGTATTAATCATTTTTGAGATATCTATGTCACCACCTTTCAGTTGCGGGACAGGAAACGGACGACAGGAAATTAACTTTGGAAAAAATGAAAATTAAATCCTTGAGATTCTGAAAATTTTAAGAAAATCTATCAAGCCATCGTTGAGAAATCTTGTAGAAAAAAGGGGAAAAAATTTGTACCCAATTTTCGAGCCATAGTGAGGTCTAAAGAACGGTGCCACTTGCGTAAAACAAAAACAATAGGCACAACCTTAGACCATGGTCTACCTATCCATAAAATTTCATTTTCATATCTCTGATAATTTTTTTAATCAAGCTCCGGAAGTGACGGTGACAGTAAAAATATTGAAAAAAATAAATGAATTCAGATCACTTCCAATCAACTGTGAAAAAATGGTTGAAATTGTTTGGATAGTTTCCGAGAAATCGCGTGCACAAAATTTGGTCGAAAAAAAATAACTAGAGCAAAGCTCGTCTCAAAGCAACGATTGGGTCTTCCGTATAAAACCATTCAGCAATAAAAGTTGAATTTTCAGTGCAAGTACGCAGGTACCGTAGATTCAATTTTCTTATATCATGATCTGCAGAGGTGTAGATGGGCTACTTTGGAAGACCAAAAATACGAAAGTACAGTTTTTTTTATAGGAGTCAGTTAGGACCACAATGGTAACAACTATTACATGGATATGAATAGGAAGATATCTTTAGAAGTTTATTCTTAAACATTATTTGACTAATAAAGTTGTAACTTGTGTGGAAGAGCCCTTAGGTTATTAATTCAAGTTTGTGAAACCATGAACCTCAGGGTTACGTTAGGGGCCTCAATGGAGTATCAATTTTAGGTCACCGAGACGAAGGCAGGGGGAACTTACGCTATACCCCCGGCGTCGGCATCCGGACCTGGTTTTTGTTGGAGATCCTGTATCTAAGTTATTACTTGTCCTATCTTCATCAAACTTGCATGGATGATGCATCTGGACTTATTTATGGACTTGAAAGACTTTGATGCTGAACCTGGGCCATAAATTTCAGATGCTGGAGGAGGTTTTGGTTTTTGAGCAGGTTAAAGTTTTGGTGCAGGTGCCTTTTGATAGCAATTTCTATGTTACGAATGGTCCTAACTTCACCAAACTTGCATGAATGGTGCGCCTTATGATACTTATGCACCTGACAGGCTTGATTGCTGAATCTGAGCCTAAGGTTTCCGATGCTGGATAAGGTTATGGTTTTTAGAGCTCGTTAAAGTTTATAGAGCAGGTGCCCTCTGATGAATATATCTTAGTTATTACTGGTCATAACTTCTGCAAACTTGTTTGGATGATGCGTCTTATAATACCGATGAAACTGACAGGCTTGAATGCTGAATCTTAGCCATAGCTATGTTTCGGATACTGGATGAGGTTAAGGTTTTTGGAGCAATTATATCTTAGTTATTACTGGTCCTAACTTCACCAAACTTGATGGTTGGTGCATCTTATGATACTTATGCACATGACAGACTTGAATGCTAAATCTGAGCCATGCATATGTAGGCTTCGGATGCTGGATGAGGTTTAGTTTTTGAAACAGGTCAGATCGTTGATAGATAATAGAAATATTTGAAACTTGCATAGTTGATTTGACTATCAAATAAATGAAGCGCAAAGGTATGTTCAGATCCAGAGCCTGTTCTCTATTATCAAGGGTGCTAAAAAAAACTCCTACCTCACGCTAACTTGTTTGAAAGATGTGTTTGTAATGAAATAATATAATATGATTCCTATGATGTAGTATTGAATGATTTAAAACACTATTGTTTTATATAGTATAATATTTCATCATATATTATATTGTAAAAAATTATATGATACAATATGATATTGTATCAATTTTTTTATATTATAAAAGTATATCGTGTCATGATATTGTTACGTATCATATTGTATATTATGATACAATACTATATAAAAAGAGATTGTATTAAATATCATTGTAATACATGATATTGTTTCATATGATATTTTACTACATAATATTGAATCATATGATATGACATTGCATGATATTTATTATGGTATAATATAATACGAAATTGTATGATATGATATGGTTTTATATTATATAATAGTATTAATATATAACATGAAATTGTATTATATGATATTGTTATATTGTATCATATGATATGATCATGTATAATATGGTATTGTATTATAAAATGATATCACAGGATATTCAATAATATAATGCAAAGTTGTATCAAATTATATTGTATCTTATGATACAAATCATATTATAAATTATATATGATACAACATTATAAACTGTAATATCATATTGTATCATACAATGTAATATCATTTTTTACAATTTTGTTATTTTTTATGTGATATGATATTTATCATACGATAATATATTGTATCATATATTATAAATTATGATATTGTATTTTATGATAAAAACAATTATGTTTTACACAAAACAATACCATATCAAAGTATATGATGCGATTTCAAATCTTGATTCAATGCCATATCATATGATACAATGTTATATTGTATCATTATATATTACAGTATTATAGTATCATATGATATATATTGTATAGTATCATAGGATGCAATCGTATTTTATACTATTGTATTGATACACATTATATCTTACAAT
Organism: Magallana angulata; assembly: GCF_025612915.1. Lineage (NCBI taxonomy): Eukaryota > Metazoa > Mollusca > Bivalvia > Ostreida > Ostreidae > Magallana > Magallana angulata. The sequence continues at coordinate 44,895,516 of NC_069120.1, read as the reverse complement.
ACCGTATTTAATTCACATATGATTTTCAAACTATTTTTAAGATTTGATACACTATATTGTGTCAAAACAGTATCCATAAATATCCAAGATAATTAAGTATGATTTTCATATAATATGATAAATGGGGTCTCTAAAAGTTGATGCCACGTATCGGTGAGCTTTGTAATCTGTGATTACCTATGTTTTATACTGGAGGATATACACACATGTATAAAAAATATAACTTCTCTAAATAACAATGACTCTGTTTGATATATCTTATCTTTTATGCAAGCATTGTAATAAAAGGTAAATTCTTTATTGTTTAAAATGCGATCAATCACACTACTAAGTCAAAAAAGTTCTAACATTCCCATTTTCTACTGGTGAACTTAGACATTTACTGACAATGTACTGGCATTACTGATAAACTTAGAAAAGTACGGACTTTTTTACTGACGGTACTGAGAAACAGCGTTATTATTCAAATGACAATACCACAAATACATTTATATTTAATTGACTTTAAAGTACGATTTTACATTACCGCTTAAAATGTAATGGTACTTCTTTTTTTTTACTAATAAAACCAGTATCAAGAGACTATAAATTTTGCGCAGTCGTTTGAAATGTTATAGTTAAAATTAAAACTAATCGGATGTCAAAATTCTTTTTCTAAAGTTTCTAAAAGTTAAACATCCTGATTTTAAAGCATTCATAGCAAACAAATGAAACATAAAAAACAAGAATTTAATATATACAAACGTCAAAAGAACGGCTGCAAATGGTCATTCATTCGGAACCAAACGTGTTAATGAAATGCGTGGGTATGAGCAAGTTAAAAGCTACTAATAATTTACCAAGAATTTGATTTGTTAATAAGTTAACATGCCATTCTAATCAATTTTCATATCTTACAATGCATACTTATTTAGATTAAATAAAAGCGCTTTATTTATTCTTTTATCCATCAATGTTTCATTTTACACCAGATCAATTGATCAAAGAACCTGAGAACACATGTTTAACAACTGGTTGATTGAAGTTAAAGTTTTCAAAGGAGAGGATGTTGACATTTTTTTCACTAGGTCAGTGGTTATGTAATAGCTACTGTACACAGCCCTTCTTGACAATTTGCAGTGCACGGTAGCGAGATTGGAAACAATGAGGTAACAGACACACGTGTACTTGTATATACACACACGTTCTAAGATCTGAATGCTCCGTACTGCTAAACAATAATGCAATATGTTGTTTTAAAACCCCTTAATACCTTTTCCCCAGTTTTTCAAGTAAAGAAAACAGAATTTGAAAATTTTAACTTATCAGTTCTATGAATTTTAAACTTGAAAAGGAAGAGTTTTAAATTCGGAGCATCATTTGACACATGTACAGTGATATGATTGAAAACTTAATTAATCTCTTATATTTTTCATTTTTCAAATAAAATCTAAAAAAGTGTATGATATTTTTCTAATTTTAAACCCGAAACATTGTTTTAAAATCATGCATATGTATATTACGTTACCGACATTTGTATATATGCATTAAATCATTCATGGACTGTATCATTGCTTTATATGTATCTGTATATCATAAGTTTATCAGTACTGTCTAAGTTTGTCAGTACTTTTCTAAGTTTCTCAGTACCTTCAGTAAAAACATCAGTACTTTTCTAAGTTTATCATTAATGTCAGTACATTGTCATTAAATGTCTTAGTTTATTAGAAAAAAGGGGAATGTCAGTACTTTTTTGACTTAGTAGTGATTTGAAAATCTCAGGAAATAGAATGCTGTGATATGCGATATAACTATGCTAACATTCTGATTCTGTTTCTTAATTGTTTAAACTGTGACCTTTGTATCAAAGTTGGTTACATGGAAGGGTTAGAAGTTTAAATTCATCAGAGTGACGTTTTTTAAAAATACCTTTCAATGGTGGTCAATGCCATGCATTCGAATGGTATCTTTTTGTGATGAGAACACTTATAATTTCGTACGTACTTTTTCTGTAATTACAGAAATCTAAAAAAAAAAATATTCACCGCATGAGAAATCCCTTGTTATCGGCTGCAGGAGAAGCCGATCTATTTGTGGTTCTGATAGAAAGTGCTCATGGAAATGAGACGTAAAAGTTTATTTTTTTTGACAAAATGCTTTTCACCTTATTCGTTTATGAAAGATAAAATATAGTACTTTAAATTTATATTTAATTCTTATATGTTATTAGTTTATTTATTTAATTTTTCTTTTACAATCAAGTGTATAAGGAGTGAGCAACTGTACAGTATACTCGCAATAAATAAGAGATTATGTACAATTCAATGAAATAACACAATCAATATTTTGAGCATACTGAGTAATACATCCGCGAAAAACATCAATCAGTAGTGGAAAGACCTAGTTTTTCCATTTTTTAAATTTGTTTATTTATTTTTCTATTTTATAATAAGGGATATTGAAGCTATTTTTTCACCTTCGACGCCACCAAACATTATGACACCAAATGACCATTTGTCTCAAAGGTCCCCTGGCCCTTGGTGAAGGAGATGCTTGTAATCGCTATTTATTTAAAACAATAAGCCATGAGACTTGATACCTTAACCAATAACTTAGGTTAATATATCCACTAGACTAAGATAATTCAAATTTTCACAAATCCCTTTAGCTCACTTAGTGGATCTTAGAGACCCAAAATCAATCCGATGATCCGTAAGCCACTTATTTCCTTTTGAATTTCATCAATTTTACAAACACAGCCATTGTGATCATGACATTTTAGACGTTTGACGTTTGACCTTTGACCATGACCTCTTAGAAATAAGAATACAAGAACGTATTGTTATGGACCGACACCACTTTCACGGTTTTTCTGATTTTTTTTAATGTTATGCATTAGTTTGAAATGTTTTAGACGTCATACTATGCGCCTTGCTCATACCCACGCATTTCATTAATAATTTTGGTTCGGAATGAATGACCATTTGCAGCCGTTCTTTTGACGACTTTGTATATATTAGGTTCTTGTTTTTGTACGTTTCATTTTTTTGCTATGAATGCTTAAAAATCAGGATGTTCAACCTTAAAAAACTTTAGAAAAGGAATTTTAACATCTGATTGGTTTTAATTTTAACTATAACATTTTAAACGACTGCGCAAAATGTATAGTCTCTTGATACTGGTTTTATTATTTAAAAAAAAGTACCATAACATTTTAAGCGGTAATGTAAAATCGTACTATAAATTCAACTACATGTAAATGTATTTGTGGTATTGTCACTTGAATAATAACGCTTGCAATAACTTAAACTTATTTTAGAGAGAGAGATTTTTTTACCATATAGAGTTAAGCAGTTGGTTCTTCTAGTTGTGGGGACAAACACCTAGATCACATCAACAAGCTATCATAATAGGAACGATTGAAAAGTAAAACGAAGAGTACATGTTGTTTTATTTTATATTCTTTATCATGCATAATTAGAAATTTTAACAAGATAAAGAGAACAAATCCAAATATGTTTAATTATGTAATTAAACTTTCCATCCTTTAAAAGATGACCAAAGTCTTTCAAGACTATTTGCGTTCGTTGTTCGAATATTGACTGTATCTCTTGTGTTTAAGACCAAGGGAAGCGTGTTTGCGCAGTTTTCATACCCACGACTATGTTCATTGTTGCAATTGCCCAATCCTTTCCGATGTCCATTAACTAAAATTTCTGCGTCAAATAGTTTCCCAGATCTAACAACGCTTGACCAAGAGAAAACATAAAGCCCGGCAGATGGCGCTGTGAAGAAGCCGCTGTGAGGATTGTACGCGTGTCCGTAGTTGAAAAATAATTTGTCATAGACAACGTTGACAGGCATGTTTCTAGGTAAGATCAGATTATTTGATACGTACGCATGGAAGGCAACAATTGATTCATCTAAAAGAAAACAATATAATAAAGTAATACAAAAATAGAGTACCGATCAGATCTAACCTAGCAGAAAGTAAACCTCAACTAAACCCTGGGTTTACTTTCTAGGTTTATTCTGGGTTTAGTCCGGATTTACTAGAATGGACCCAGAGTAAACCCAGAGAAAACACAAACTAAACCCTACGTAAACCCAGAGCGGACACGGAAAGTAACCCAGTCAGAAGTGTACCCCTTAAAGCAGACGCTTAAAGTGTATTTGGAATATACATGGGGTAGGAATTGCAGGCAATAAGGTGGTAAGATAAAAGATGGGTCTAATTCACACTGTCAGTGCGTACATTAAATCCCAAGTGGACCCAAATTTTCAGAAAGTAAACCCAGAGTAACCCTTCTGTGCACCCCAAAAGTAAACCCGGGGTTTAGTGGGGTTTATTCTGGTGTTAGGCTGGGTCTGATTGGTACTGTACGTCCAAAATGGTATACCATATATTCAAATGAAAATATATTGGTGTCAGAGAACAATTCATACGATATAAAATACGTAATTGGTGGACACCTAACAACGTATAAAACCTAATTGTTAAGCACAGAGCGAAACAATAGATCTAAGAATATGAAAGCAGATTAGAAAAATACCACTTTGAAATAGTTTTAATAATATGTTTTGAAGATTTTTACATACCACTTGCATTTGTTTCTTGAAAAATTATTGCCAAACAAAGGAATAACTTTGTCAGGATAAAATAGGAAGTCATCATTTATCTGCAAAAAAATGAATTATTAAATATTATGCGAGAGACAGAAAAAGGGAGACAGAGGGACATACAAACAGGAGAGAAAGAGAGAGAGAGAGAGAGAGAGAGAGAGAGAGAGAGAGAGAGAGAGAGGATACACACCTTCAGTGAACCTGTATCTTTCAGTCTGATTGATACCTTTAATCTTCCTGTCTTATATAGAAATTTAGGTAATACTACAGCCCACTTTGTAATTAATAAGAGTGTCGTGTTGAAAATTAATATTGATATATTTGGTTATAATTTGAATATAATTTCCACAATTTGTTGCCGTAACAGATTGCTGTTATAGGTTGATTGCTGTAACAGGTTGACTAAAGATTACAAGCAAAACTGCCATCAACATACTAGTAGATGACACTGTCGGTGACAATTATTCGTGGAACCTAGTTGTCAGTTTATACACTTCAGGGCTTTCAGATTGTTGTTAATTGTAGATGGAAATGGCGATACATTTATACCATAAAAACAATGCAAAATAACTTTTTAAACAAAACGCCAAATCTTTTTAACAAGATTGAGAAAGAAATGAACAGTACATTGAGAGTGTTTACAACCTGTTGGAAGAACAATTCAAACACCAAGATTCCAATTTACTCATTGTCTTCAAAAAGCATAATTATTTTAGATGTAAACATTTTATCATCAGATTGATCAAATAGAGACTATTATGGAATCATTTAAAGTCGTGGGGGACTTTTCGAGGATTGTGGATGATTTGCTTGTTTGTGGGGATGTCGTTTCCTTGATGCGTCAGTTTTTTAGTTTCAGTAAAAAAGTGACTCTTTATAAATTTGTTTTTGTCGAGGATGTAAATTTGCGGGAAAAGGCTACATACGATTACCACGAAAACTGAGCCATTGTGAATTCTAATGATTCCACAGTAAATATTAGAGGAATGGAGACTTGTAATTAGAAGAATGAGCCGGTTTACTGGTGGCAGTTGTCTTCTGTGCTATGAAGAAAAAAAAACTATTGTGGAAGGAATTAAACTGCCTACTGGTGGTGATTGTTTTTTTAGCTGGGATCTAGACTGTGGACTGGTGGTGGTTATATATTTCACATATTAATAAGGGCACCGCAAAGCAGAGCATCCTCTCGCGAAATGAAAATATTGTGCGGGGAAATGCATTATTCAGAAATAAACATATAATTGAAGAGACCAAATATTTAACTTGTTAAAAACCATTTGAATTAAAATATTTCGTAAATTCCTATCCCCATGAACTCTTTGTGTGTATCAATGGAGGATGGGTGCATTTACGTGGTTGTACAACTGCTCCCATTACTAGGGAAAACACACCACAAACGTGTTAAATTTTCGTAATATAGTTAAATAAATTCTCTTTATCCAGTGTCTTACATTACGCATGTAGACAATTAGTGTAGGCAAATTGAAGTATCATATTGAAAAGGAAACGTAGCTAAGATCTGGCGATTTATAGCCTGCTCTATGAGAAAATGCGAGTTAACAGTTTGTAATCTTAATCCCAATATTTTAAAAAAGAGTAACATACATATACATGTATGTATCTTCAGCAATTAACATGAAATGAATTCCCAGTTAATAATGTTGACGATTTTTGTCAAAGTCTCTTCTGAATTATGAACCTGTTCTTCTCTACGTAATACCCGAAATTCGGCTCAGACGGCTACTTGTTTCGATTAAATAAGGGTTAACTCAATCTCCTGCTTGTTTCAGTTTTTCACTTTGGACATCCTTTCAACTCCCCATTTCTCAAAAATGTTTGTTTCTTACCTTTACAGGGCTTACATCCAACAAAATATCAAGTTGCTGATTTAAAATGTTTACTTTCACGAACCGGAAGTCGTACGTAAAATTTTTAGTGTTGTAATTTTAATGTTATCTTAAAAAGTATATTCCTTGAAAATAATTGGGGTTTGTCCTTTAAACATTCTTATGAAGTGTACGAAGTTTGATACAAATGCATGCGATGGTTTTCTTTAAATTTTGCTAAATAGGCTGAAATGGACACACACACACACACACACACACACACACACACACACACACACACACACACACACAGAGCAGCGATGCTCAATACCCCACGCAACAAGTTGCGCGATGGGATAATAAGCACATTGTTTCAGGGTTTTAATTACTGCGGCCACATCGAATTGGATAATTTTGTGTTCCTGCACACTTTTTCGTTCAGTTTAAAATTGATGCGTTTGATGGAAATTGATTAATTAATCCTGTAAATAGGATCAGAGCAGTATTTAGGGAATTTTAAGCAGGATATCATTTAATTCTTATTAGTGAGAATTTTAAAATTGACAACCATGGGATAAAATTAAGAGTTATCTTTCAAATATGCTAAAATTTGCTATCTGGTTAATTTATGACAAGCTTATTTTTTCCAATTTAAAATTCTACTCATTTAGTAGAAATCTACTTACACTTATTGGCATAATTGAGTTGCTGGTTGTTACCAACGTAATGTTTTTTGTTATTATAAGGATATCTTGTCTTCGGGTTCCTCACTATATACCTCTGTATTACCTGCATTATCATTTGATTGAAAGAAAATAATGTTACTAGGCTACAGAGCCAAACAAAGTCTTTTCTGATGTTAATCGTTTAATCTGACATTGATTTATTGCGCTGATTTATTAAGACGATATATTTATGAGAACAAAATCAATTCAGAAACAAGCATTCCAACGAGTCTGTTTTTCCTCAGTGGTTGTTTGGAAAATTTGAAGTGTTAACATTCGAGACTGTCACTAAAGACTAAATCAATTTCAAAAAGTTACAGTAAATATACCCTTCTAAAACTATAAAATAAGGGACTTCAACTCTACACGACTTTGTTTAACTTACTTAGCTGATCTTGCAGGCGAAAAATAAAAAGGATGCGATGACCCTTGTATCGGTTTCCCTGAAAACTTCAAGAGTTATGCAAAAAGAAATATCACTTTGAATCAAAATGTAACTTTGACCTCGAACTGATTGCATTAGAAGCATTATTGATAATCCATCAAAAAATTATAAAGGTCAAAGTCAAAGGAGATTTAAAGATGTGTGTATTTTTGAGTTTACACATTTTCTGTCTATAAAATGTTTCAGAAAGAAAAAGGATGAAAGAGGTCTTATATATTTAGAAATTTCAAACAATAGCCTTTCAGCCTCTACCTTTAAATACTTAAAGAGCTTTTGCTTTTGTTGTCTGTAATGCTTGTTAGAACTATTTTTTGGAAACCATAGGAGAGATTGACTCGGAACTTTTAAGAATATCTTCAGTTCTCTTGAAAGGATTTCTCAATGAATTTACACCTAAAGGATCCATATTCTTCTTCAAGCAGTTCTACCTTTGACCTTTCCTCAAACTCATAAAGGTCAATGTGATTTAAAATGAGCAGTGCTGTCGTGTCGCGAAGGTTTATGAGCTTTCAGGCAGGCGTTTCCATTGAAAGAGGTTCCTTGACCTCGAGTCATTGACATTTAGACCGTGAACTATTCTTGGCACTCAAACTCTTTAATTTTTTAGAGAGGTTCAGACTCAGTTGCTTCTACCGCTTAGTCCACTTTCAGTTTAGGCGTAATCGTATCTTATTTTTCAAAATTTAGATGTTAGACTTCATTCTTACACTACACTGCGGCATTACCAATTATTTGCCCTGTAACAACCATTAAAAAATACGACGCCGCTTAGTGAAATAAATATTATTAAGCGTTGCGATTGCAACGCAAAATACTGTAAATTTGTGCATCAACAGTTGACATCACCAACTCCTAATGATATATCGCTGCTTAATGATAGAATTATATAATTAGGCGTCACATATGCACCGCAGCCCTAACTCTTTGTATCTACCTCTAATGATAAAATGCTCCTTAATGATACAAATATTATTAAGCGTTGCAAATGCAACCCCTAATGCTATAAATTCTTGCATTAACAGCTGATAACATCAACAACTAATGATAAATCGCCGTCTAATGATATATTTGATCATTCAGCGTCGCGAATGCAAAGCAGACCTAACGCTTAATGAAAAAAGAAAAAAGGTACAAGGTCAACCCCTAATGATACAAACATGTTTATCATTAAGCGTTGCATTTGCACTCTTAATGATATAATAGTTTATCTAAATATAGAACACTGATCTGCAATGACTCGTTGTGAATGTCATAATGTCTATAGTGGTTATAATAAAATATAAGTAAACGTAATAAACACTTATAAAACTCAATGAAAATCGCATTTTTTAAAATCATTTAGAGAACTCCTACACACCTAATAATAATGCATTACGATGGTACTCTACATGACTACATCCATTCATGTATATGCGTTCTCTTTTGACTGAAACTAAAAACTTTAGTAAAGAGATATTAAACATAACATTCTTTTAAAAAAATTACAATGGTATATGAATGTCATAAAAATGCGTTAGTCTGATTGAAAATATTAATATTGAAAAATATTTGCACAGTAATTCCCTAAAACAATGATTAAAATAGTAGATAATCTTTAATTAGAGATAGGTTAAAGCAGTTTTTTTATTTCATGCACCCTGGTTTTCAGAATAGCATTTTTTATAATTAGATAATAGATAATTAGAGATGTAATTAGACTCTTGCTGCTATAGCAACAAAAAGGTCTTCCGTTCCTCATGTCTTTATCGGTATAAAAAAAGTCCATTTCTCATTTAAAAGAAAATGGATACAATATATACTGTAAAAGAATACGGAATAAATCATTTCTAAGTTAAACAAAACAAAAACACTAAATGTCAATTTTGAGTACTTTCTGTGACGACCGGAAGTTACGACGGATCGATTAAAACATAGCAAACCATATCTTCATACGTTGTTTTGTCTTTCCTCAAAGTTTGGATGTTCAAGTTTTTTTCAGCTATAATATCTCGTTGAGAAAAGGTTTTTGTCTCAGGACCGGAAACAGACAAACGAAAGTGATTAAAGAAATTAAAAGAAGATATTTTTAGTTCATTTACCTACAGTACGTTACTGTTCATCACTCTGAGTGAAATGTTAAAAAAAATTCTAAAGTTAAAAATTAAACCTCTATTGATAAAACGCTTCGAATGAATACCGGGAGTGAAGTACGGCCAAATGAAACCCGTTAAACACAGGTTTAATCAAATGTCCATTATCCATAAAAGTTTTGTTTCTCGATCTCTCACAGTTTCTGAGATCTTGTGGGTAGTTTGTTTTTAAAAAATAAAGGCTATCTGAGATATTTTAGATGTCTAACCGGAAGTAGATTTTTTTTTACTTTTTTATCATGTGTAGATGACTTTTTGTGTTTTTATAGCTAAAATGTTACTTCCGTGCTAAATAACCAACATATTTTTTAAAAATCAAAATTTGGTGTACTTCCTGTGACGTCCGGAAGTTCCGCCGGATAAAACAAAATAATGTGAACACATGTACTTACATAGGTCTATAATCTCATAAAGTTTGGTTGTTCAAGTCTTCACCATTTTTGAGATATCGTCGAAATAAGGATTTTTGTCTCGGGACAGGAAACGGGCAAACGGAAGTGTTAAATGAAAATTAAATTTGTTATTTACTTGTTTACTTGCCTATTTTACATTATTATTTATCGAAGTAGCTTAAGCATCGAGTGAAAACAGTTAAACAGATAAACAGCTTGAATTGATTAAATTCTTTCGGTGTAAACCGAAAGTGACAGACGACAAAATGAAACTGTTTAAACATATCTTCAATCAAATGTCTATCATCCATTCACAAGTTTCGTGTCTTGATCACTCATAGTTTTTGATGTCTTGCAGGTACAAGAGATGTTTTAAAAAAGCTTACTGAGATAATCGAGATATTTCACCGGAAGTGGATTTATTTTGTTTATTTAACAATGCATAGATGACATATGTAAGGAATTCTACTAATATCTTTATTCTACGGAAAATTAATTAAATAGGTAAAAATAAAAAAATTGAAGTGCTTCTGGTGACGACCGGAAGTTACGCCAAACAAAACAAAAATGTTTAAACACATCTACAACTAAAGGTCTATCATCCTCAAAGTTTGGATGTTCAAGTCTTTATCGTTTCTGATATCTACATGTGACAAGGTTTTTTGTTGCGGGACAGGAAACGGACAAACAGAAGTGCTCAATGTTAATTGTATCAAATATTTCTTGTATACTTGCCCTTTATACATTATTGTTCATTGAGCTAACAACAAATATCAAAGAAAAACAGTTAAACAGATAAACAGCTCGATTTGTTTGAACTCTTCCTGTGTGGACCGGAAGTGACGGAAGAAAAAATGAAACCGGTTAAACACATCTTCAATCAAATGTCTACCATCCATGAAAGTTTTTGGGCTTGATCATTAATAGTTTCTGAGATCTCGTGGGTACAAAATGTGTTTCAAAAAAGATACCTGAGGTACTTGAGATATCTCACCGGAAGTAGAATTTTTTTGTTGATATAATATCGCATACATAACCTATGTATAGATTTATACTTATATATTAATTCTATGGAAAAAGAATTTAATGCGTAAAAGTTATTATTTTTGAAGTGCTTCCGGTGACAACCGGAAGTTACGACGAACAAAACAAAATAGTTTAAACACATCTACAGATATAGGTCTATCATCCCACAAAGTTTAGATGTTCAAGTATTTGCCGATTCTGAGATCTCGAGGGAACAAGGTTTTTCGACGCGGGACAGGAAACGGACGACAGGAAGTGAATTTTGAAAAAATGATAAAAAAGCTTCGAGATATTATCACTCTCTATCAGTCCTGAAAATTTGAAGAAAATCTATCCAGCCATCTCTGAGAAATCTTGTGGACAAAAAAAGGGAAAAAAAATATAATAAGAAGAAACATAACAATCACTATAAGGTCTTCCGTTGAAAACGGAAGACCTTAATTATTTAATACCCGTTAAATGATAGCATCAGTGATATATCTAAAGCAAATATATATGTATTAAACATCTTAATCTAAAAATGTTGGGACAAGTTACCAAACAGCTCTCTATGCTACGGCATAACAAATTCGCTTTGATTTCCAAAATTAAAGTAAAAATTAGCGTCATATTCAGAAGTAAAATATTGTCCCAAAGCCCTTTATTTTGAAATAAATTATATCAACAGACTTACTTAATAATAAATGGTTAAATTATATAAGTCTGACAAACTCAGTTAGCATACGATAACGTCAATTCATGGCTAAAATAAGTATATATACATGTAAATAAAAAAAATTGTCTTAGTTAGATATTCATTTGTATACATTATTTATCATTTGCAAAGAACTATATATGATATTAGTCAAATTTGGCCCCCATAATTCTCTATTTTTAAAAAAAATTCAGTTACAATAATTTATTGTGTTATTTTATAAAAGAGTTGACATAAAATATGTTTTTCACCTATTTATTTGATTTATTTGCACTCACTGGCAGTATATGACGTCAGGAGTGACGCTATTTTTAAAATTCAATCAAAATCAGTCAAAAATTGACATTTTTCTTATCTTTTTTCGAATGAGAAATATATAGCGAATCTTTGAACAAGAGCGAACTTTTTTCACTTTTAAGTATTGGAGAGATACATCTTTGGTGAAAATATTTTGTTTGTTCAAGCAGTCGCTCAATGTTTCCTTAAAAAAAACTGCTTGAAAACAAGCCGTTTTATGCTAAAAATGAGCAAATGGCGGGAAAAGGTAAATTTTATGATGTCATATTTTTAACTTGTGGGCACTAAAATCATAATGAAAATTATAGAAAAACTTCAAATGAATATTTGTACAAATAAAACAAAGAATCACAGTTAAATGACAATGTTCATTTAAGGGGGCATTTTAGGCTCAAACCATATATAGTCCTTTATCAAATAATATTGTAGCATGCAAATACTGGCTACTGACATTCACCTTTAAACATTTTTAAAAAATATTGATTACAATGCTTTAAAAAAGAATTCTAGTGATAAACTAAAATTTGAGTGTCAGTCGTAGAGTTATAAGCGAAATACAGGGCTCACAATTCTTTACTTCTAAACAAGGTGCATGCCATGTTCTAGTTTACATTGGTTCAATATACCGGTTTTTCAAGCCTCTCTTTCTCTTTCTCTCTCTCTCTCTCTCTCTCTCTCTCTCTCTCTCATAATTCGTTTTAAGCATAAATAAATCGTCCATAGCGTTTATGACATTTTATTTAGGTCTAAAACTGTTTTTTTCACTTCGAAGTTCAAAAACGTATATAAGTAAGCTTTGTTAACATGACACAAAGAATTGTGAGCTCCGTATTTCGCTTATAATACGGAGACTGAAACTCTGCTTTTGGTTGACTATTTAAATGACCTTACAAAAGTATTGTAAACATCCGTGAAGCTAACAATAAATAGCTATCGACATACATCGTTAAACATTATCAAATAATATCTATGCATGTAGTACTGGCTGGAAATATCCCCTAAACATTTTGTTGAATATTGTAGCTTGCAGATATTGGCTAATGATAATCACCTTTAAACATTTTCTAATAACATACTGTGGTTTCATTAATATTCGAGGGTATCAATTTTCGTGGAAAAAGTGAAAATCACAGTTTCAAGGATACGTAAATTTGTTACAAATGACCCTATCAATTCAAAATGTTAATATAAATTGCATTTCAACGAACACTTAATTTCGTGGATCAACTGAATAACGAAATCCACGAAAATTGGTATTCAACGAATATTCATGAAACCAGAGTAGTAGCCGGTGTAAAGTAGAATAATGATCCCCGTAGAATAACGACCGGGGGTCATTTATCGACGTAGAATAATGACCCCAGGTCATAATAATAGGCAGGAAAATGACCCCCGGTCATTTTTTCACGTAGAAAAATGACCTTTTTGCCTGAAGAATAAGTGTCATTTCGATAAAAAAAAACACACTCTACCGGATGGAAAGTGACCCCTATAGAATAATGACTCCCTCATAGATGAAAGTTTTTCAATATAATTTTGTATTATTTATGAAATAGTCTTTACAATATTGTAATCTTTACTGCAGTTTACAGAAAGTACTGGAAAGAAGGGGTATATCTTAAAAAGAAATCTTTCCTTATAACATCACCCAAAATAAATGATGAAATCAAAGTTACTCCAAAGTTTACTCCATTCTTACGCATTATAACCATGCTGAAATAAACAGCTACTAACAGGAGCCATTAGGACAGTAGAATCTAACGGACAATAAGGAAAACCATCAAAGTATTGAGAGTACTCGAACAGAAGATATATTATACTTTATCATCGGCATACTTTAATCAATATCAAGACTATTAATGCATCAATAATTTGTAGGAGCATTGACAACTTTAGAGGCAGTAGAGATCGCTTGGATAAGAAATATAAATGCGTCTTGTGATCAAAACCAAGGGATATATAAACCCCTCGAAACCACCTGCTGGTACCCGTACAGCCCAAATTTGAGACCTGAAAAAAAATAATAACCCTATAGGTCTCCGGCACTGCCATGTAATTTGTTTGATGTACACTTTAAAAAGGGAAGAAAATGGCCCACCGTTCACCACAATTTCGTTGTGAGCTATCATGAATTCTAATCGTTCCAAGTATTTATTAGAGGAATGCTGCTCAACACGGCACCTAATTAACCCGGCACTTGGTGAATTCGGCACCGATCATAGTGAATACGGCATTCGGTAAACTCGGCACCTGATAAATTTGGCACCTGTTGAATTCGGCATTAAGTTAACTCAGCACTTGTAAAATATTAAAATTTTTGACAATATTTATTATTTTTTCGCAATGTATGATTTATAAGTGCTAGCCTTTATCATGTAACAGTCTGTTTGTGAAGAAAGATGAGTTTTTGAGTTTTTGAAAGTTACTTATTACTTATGACCACATTTATTTACAGAAACAACATAATTCTTTACCTACTGAATGATTTAACATTTATTTTTTAATTGAATGAATTGATATAATCTATACTGTTCTGTTGCCCATTGTTTTTGTCTTCTTGAAGTCGCAAGAACAAGTGACAAAAAAAAACCCATGTGTTGACAGGGTGTCTTCTTTAACCTCCTCATAATTAGTACCTAACGCCTTCCATGTGTACTGAGAATTCACCGTCTTATAGCACCTGGTACCCCTTCCATGAATACTAAGAATACACCACTGTCATCTTGTTTTAGCAATTAAACAAATCCGGTACACACTGAATTGCACATGATTAAGTACCTTTGATGTTGAGTATAATAATCATTTTAAAATGTTCATTTTAAATATGATGCAGATAATATAAATAAATTAGATAATGTGTTTTAACAATCTACCTAATATTCCTTCCTTATTTTTAAAGTTAATTATTATATTAAAAAATAAAAATATTTAAACATATATACATTTTGTAGTTAGTTGTTTTAACTCGCGGTGTTTTAATTCACGAATAGACAATAGGTTTTCTAATTCTATTTGTCATAAGCACATTGTGTTTCTTTCTATAGTTTCCTATCTTTAACAGTCGTTTACATTTATGATAAAAAAAATTAACAAGGTGCCGGATTAACCATTCATAATGCCGAATTCACCAGGTGCGGAGTTGACTATGTACACGGGTGCCAAATTCACCAGATGCCGAGTTGACTTGTTACCTATTAGAGGAATGGAGACTTGTAATTAGAGGAACGAGCCTGTTTACTGCTGGCAGTTGTCTTCTGTGATATAGGGATATTAAAAAAACCTGTTTGATGTACACTTTAAAAAGGGAAGAAAATGGCCCACCGTTCACCACAATTTCGTTGTGAAAAGTTAACAAAAATGACAAAGTTCTAGTGAGCTAAATGGACACATTTAGATTGGCAAATTTGCCGATGCAATTGTAAAATCACGATCAAAAAATTGATAAAAGTTAAGCAAGCTGTGCATTAATTTTATTATTCAAATAACATTTTTAAATAATAAGCTATAGAAAATGTTGTTTAGAATTATTCATGTAAAGTATCGAGGACAATTCGATTTATACACAAGTGCAGCGTCAGTTCCCGCCATATGTCGACGAGAGAAGAGACGTAACTGTTAACAATCAATTTGTGGAAATAAAAGTGTGTTTGTGTTTTTTTCTGCTACAGATATGTAAAATTTAAGTAAATACAAAGTTTGATATCTTGGGTACGGTGTAACCTAATTCTTTTCTTGTTTACAGCGGGGGTCATTCCTTTTCACGTTTAACATGAATAAAAATAACTCCTGGGTTTTATTCTTCAGAAAAATCTCATTATTTTACAGCACAGGAGGGGGGAGGGGTGTCATTATTCTACGTCGAAAAATGACCCCCGGTCATTATTCTAAAGGGGTCATTATAAATTCTTCTTTACATCTTCATTATTGGCTGCAGCATATGCTCTTTCTATACGGTAAATAGATATTGTAAGAAAAACATCAGGAGCAAAGTCTTCAAGGAAGATCTTTCTTAAATTCATACGATGTTTAATTTGTATATATTATTTCATAATGCACGATTGTATCTGAAACAAAATGATTAAAGAATACCAAGAAGAAATTTTTTATAGTCATTTATCCCTAAATAATTAACCATGAAAAATAACATATTTGCAATTTATTTTCCATTCATAGTCTACCAAACTTCGTGACTGGAATTTGACCTAAAAGATTATACAAAAATCTTCGATAACATATAGAAACAAAGAAACAAATATCTGAGGTAAGATAATTTTACATCACCTGAGTCGAGAGCTCAAGTGAGTTTTTCTGATAAAAATTTGTCTCTTTTCTGTCGTAGTCATCGTCATTGTTGTCGTAAGTTTTTTTTTGATAAAAAATTGTCCGTTTTCTGTCGTAGTTGTTAACTGTTCGAATAAATGTCTTTTCCTACATAATCACTCGGTCAATTTCAACAAACCTGGCACAAATCACTCTTGGGCCAAGAAAATTCAATCGTATACGAAAGAAGGATTACACCTTATTTCAAGGGAGATAAATAGTAAATAATGAAATTTTAAATGTATTTTTGTATTAACATTCGGTCATATCATGACCCTGGGGGTAGGTTGGGGCCACAGATAGAGGGGGGGGGGGTGTCTAATTGTTACATGGTAGTATATCGTGAAAATCTTTTAAAATCTTTTTATCAAGAACCGGTTGAAACCTATGTGTAAATATATCCATGTATTTTTATTCTATTTTTATCACATCTTGATCATCCAGGGGCAGGATGGAGCCACAACGGGGGATCAATATTTTACTTATTTGTAAAGTGTTGCTCAGGTGAGCCCAGGGCCTCTAAATTTGTGATCTTGTGGTGATAAAAAAAAATGGTAAAAGCTGTTAAAAAGGGTTTGGTTTCTAATATAAAATGTATTTGAAAAATTAATTTTGTGCCAGAAAAATTTGTTTATCAGTTGGCCAAAAATATTTTTAAAAAACCACGCATAAAAAATAAAATTTTGAAGATTAAATACAGCAGACTGTATCTTTATGATTCATAGATTCATTTTGAATGGGCATCAAACCCCCTGACATTTATAAGAAAATTAAAACAAGATACGCGAGGACCATATCGCATACCTTAGTTCATAAACCACTGACAAGAACACGAAAATAGATTGCTAAGTAAAAGAAATATATATTTCAGCACAGAACATGTTTTTAACTTCAAACACCTACCTAGGGGATTTATTCAAAATCAATATTTGCTTAGTCATTTACAAAAGGATGTTTTATACGAACTTTAATTGAATTTGAATTATTGATCTCCTTTTGTATAAGTTTTGCAGTTATTTCACTTTTGGAACGAAATTGGTTTTAAATGTAAACAATTTATATAATGCCAACCATAATGATTTCTACCAAATTTAAAGATATGCAGGACAATGATCACGTGAATACCTTTGCTTTGCTGCTTTGATTTGCTGACTGTGAAGAATTTGAATTTATTTCATTTGCTCGTAACAAAGAAACATTTTAAAAATTCTAAAAAGAGAATAGATGCATTGCTTATCACAGTAACCCCCTTTAAATGGTAAGAAAGAGGTCGTGAATTTGATATTGTTTCTTTGTTCAAGGCATTTCAGATGGTATGTAGGTCATGATCCAAGGTGCTCTTCCTTATCAAATATCATAAAAACCATTGAGATTCCCACCTTAATCCAAAGATATTTGTCCTACTTTAGTCATGGTGCATCAGATCTTTATAGTATGTAAGTCATGACCCTAAGGGGTCTTCCTGACCCCCTTAGAAACAGAAATTGTAAATTATCTTTTAATTATTGATGTTTGATGATCATATCTTTATTTAATCTTTATTATTAAGTCTCCCAAATGAAATTTGGAGACTTATTGTTTTTGTACGGTTCTTATTACATGTATTATAAGTTCTTCTTCTTTTTCTTCTTTCCCGCTCTGAACTTATTTCTCAGAGATGGTTTAGCAGAATTGTACAAAACTTTAGGATACAATATGCCTTATAAGTTTATAAAATGGGAATAATTTAAATTTTCCCTTGCCGCATTCAGCAAAATGTTCACAACATGGAGTATTACGAACACTCGGGTCTTTAATCTGTTGCTTGTGGACACGTACACGCGCGTTTAGTTTCCCCGTCTGTCCAATATAAAATTCTTTGCATGTTGGGAAAATAGCACAATAAATAACATTTTCCGATTTACAGTTCATCGACGAATTGGTGCGAATTTCCATTCCGGATTTTGGTAGAATTGTATTTCCTTCTTCTACCACATGTACCACATCTCGGGTCGCCGCATTTTTTCACGGATGGAACTTCCTACCGCATCGTAAATCGGGCCTTGGTCAATATGTGTTTAAGATTCGGTGCTTGTCGTCGGCTACTGATTTTGTCCTCGGATTGTAATAATTTCTTCATATTTTCTGACTGTTCTAAAATAGGGTAAAGTCGTTTTGCGTCTGTTAGAATATTTCTGTCCTTGGATTGTGGGTCACAACAAAAGCATTTTTCCCGTCGTTGTTGCGAGTGTAAGAAGACCGGCGAGGATTACGTAGAACATGTAATGGAATTTGTGTCGCTCTTTTTACTCCAGCGTTGATTAAATTTTTCGGGTATATCTGTCGTTGCAGAAATATTTTTAATTCTTCCAGACGTTTAGATCGAAAGGTTTTGTCTGTGATAATTGTACAAATTCTCCGTGCCAAGTTAAACGGAATATTGCACGGAGAATTTGTACAATCCGTATCTCAGATTCAAATAGTTTGATGAATGCGATGGAAATATTAAATTTTGCCGCATAGTATTGCATAGATCTTAAATGTCATAAAAAGTGATCAACCCATTAAACCGATAGCAGAGCTGCTGTGTATTGTTATAGTAAAAAAAATTAAAATTATTAATGAACATATATATGCAGTTATTCGTTCATTTATATATTTCTTTAAAAAGTAGGTACATTATGCATTGTAGAACTTATATAATATATATATATATATATATATATATATATATATATATATATATATATATATATATATATATATATATATATAATGAAACATGAAGACTTTGCTTCTTGTACAATCAATATTATCCTCAATTTCCTGGTGAGCATACATGTACAAGCCATATAACCAGTACCCAGGTTTTATTTGCCAGGTACCAATTGGAGGAAAGAGTGCATGAGTAAAGTAAAGCAACGTGCCAAAATTACAATGCGACAGACCGGACTCTATTTTGGACTGTGGGCTAATTTCCTAGAAGTTTAGGTGTGATTACTTTTGAGGAATTTTGTCCTTTTATTAAATTGTTTCGCATATAATTCATACCAATCTTCGCAAACCCCGGCAAATATATACGATCATCTACCCATCTGGTGTAATCTATGCGGACTACGGACCGTGGCTTGAGACATTGATGCATTCCATGCCATTCACAATGTGAAGTCATGTTAAGTAATGGCATTTTTGCCAGTATTGTTTAAATGCGACCCTGGGGTTTATTTATGTGTAATCTTTGATGATCTTTGATGATTCATGCAGGATATGAAAGTGGCGTTATTGCCGAAAAAAATACATATTAACCCGTAATAAATAGCGGGTTATGTAAATTTTTTTCTGCAATGACCGCTACCTTTACAACCTGCATGAATCATCGAAGATTACATCAAACATATTACTATTTATATTTACAACTCGCTTTTATTAACTTAATAAATTGATCGTTTATAAACAGCCAAATCGTCTCCTATTGGAGCTTGAGTCTAAAGCTTGAGTCTAATATCATCATGATTATTTCGTGCAGTCCGTGATTTTTCTTGGGTTGATATAAATCTAGACCAATCGATAAACTGGGCGTGTGTATTTCACTTATGTCAGGTTATACAAAGATATGAATTGAAATCAATTTCCATAAGAAATATATCATACTTCGTGGATGTAAATATATCAAAATATCTCTCTCTCAAAAACAACTAATCGTTATATATTCCTTTGATCATTTTGCTTGAAAGTCATAAAACTTAGGAAGTTTATTTGATTTATATTTTACACGTAACTGAAGATTTTTTAAAGTCATAATAACTTCAATAAATTTTCGGGTACAAGTGAAGACATACGATTTAATTTGGGGAAAACGCACATTTTATTTTTTCGCCTCTGTAAATATCCTTCTCTACTTTTTACACATAAAGTCCACTTGCCACTTTAAATAAACTAATCTAGTAAACAAGCAATCATTTACCAACAACGACTTCTACGTTTGCATCTGATGAGGTTGAAAACAACTTACTTTCTTGGAAGGAATAGTGCCTTTTTTATTATGCAATTAAGGTGATATGTAACGCTTTTATATTTGACATACCTCCGATCAATTGCGTTTTCTTTCCCGAAATTCTTATCTAACAGCATAGAGCACTGGGTTAGAGCGTTATTTACGTATCTGTTATTCATGAATTAGAATCTCGCAGGGGCTTTTATGACGTTTACCTTTCAAAAAATATTTAAAATATATTTTTGGGACAGGTATTTTGTAAAATTTGAAATAACCGAACCGGTAAGAGTATTTTGGTTATCATGAATTTATTCACATCAATATCGACAGGTGTCACGTAGCACCTTACTTTTGCTTGGTAATTTTAATAACATTCATGCTTCCGCCTCTCAGTACTCGCAGTAATTTGATTATTTTCCTTATTGCCTTTAAAATGCATAATTATTTAAGTTGTAAGCTTTTTATCATCAGATTGATCAGCAAATTTTATTATTAACAGTATGAAAGCAGTCAAAATAGTTGGTTGTACATGTACATACTGCATGGGTAAAATGTGGCATTTAAAAAAATTATATAATAATGAATTTGCCGTTAATGGAAAAACATAAAGCATTCGGTAAATATTGGATTAAAAAACGATTGAAGAAATTGTCGACGACATTATAGAGTAAGGTTCACTAAAAAATGCAAATTTATTTTGGATCTTCTTATACATCAAGCAAGAAAATTCCTCTGTGAAGGTTTATTTTGTATTCAAAGAAAATTCAATATTATCTGGATATTTGCTTATCGTTAATTAAAAGTAATCAGATTTTTCTCAACCCTGTGAGTTAAAGCCAATGTTTATGTGATGGTAAAGGCGTACAGTTTTTCTATAAGTTCTCTGATAGGCAGGTGGGGCCGTGTGTAAAAAAGATTATCATGGGCAAGGGTCATGTCCTTCTTCATGCTGATTGATAGTTCTCTGCCCAATAATGAACCGACCTTAACCCCTACAGCATCGGTAAGGTACAGATGTCATGGAACAGAAAACTCGTTGAAAAAAAGTGAGAATTTTAGTCTGTAGATCAAAACGGACAGAATGTAAGTCATAAACTCTGTAAGTGCGAGCTCTTTATGAAGTGGTTTTCTTTGCTGTGTGTATATACATGTATAGAAGACTGTTATGGAATCATGCAGTTAAAGTGATTGGGGGGCACTTTTCTAGGATTGTGGATGTTTCGCTTATTCGTAGGGATATGATTTTGCAGATGCGTCAGTTTTTTAGTTTCAGTAAAAAGATAACTCTTTCTAAATTTGTTTTTGATCAGGATGTAAATTCGCGAGGGAAGCTAGGCTACATACGAATACCACGAAAACTGAGCTATCATGAATTCTAATCGTTCCAAGTATTTATTAGAGGAATGCTGCTCAACACGGCACCTAATTAACCCGGCACTTGGTGAATTCGGCACCGATCATAGTGAATACGGCATTCGGTAAACTCGGCACCTGATAAATTTGGCACCTGTTGAATTCGGCATTAAGTTAACTCAGCACTTGTAAAATATTAAAATTTTTGACAATATTTATTATTTTTTCGCAATGTATGATTTATAAGTGCTAGCCTTTATCATGTAACAGTCTGTTTGTGAAGAAAGATGAGTTTTTGAGTTTTTGAAAGTTACTTATTACTTATGACCACATTTATTTACAGAAACAACATAATTCTTTACCTACTGAATGATTAAACATTTATTTTTTAATTGAATGAATTGATATAATCTATACTGTTCTGTTGCCCATTGTTTTTGTCTTCTTGAAGTCGCAAGAACAAGTGACAAAAAAAAACCCATGTGTTGACAGGGTGTCTTCTTTAACCTCCTCATAATTAGTACCTAACGCCTTCCATGTGTACTGAGAATACACCGTCTTATAGCACCTGGTACCCCTTCCATGAATACTAAGAATACACCACTGTCATCTTGTTTTAGCAATTAAACAAATCCGGTACACACTGAATTGCACATGATTAAGTACCTTTGATGTTGAGTATAATAATCATTTTAAAATGTTCATTTTAAATATGATGCAGATAATATAAATAAATTAGATAATGTGTTTTAACAATCTACCTAATATTCCTTCCTTATTTTTAAAGTTAATTATTATATTAAAAAAGAAAAATATTTAAACATATATACATTTTGTAGTTAGTTGTTTTAACTCGCGGTGTTTTAATTCACGAATAGACAATAGGTTTTCTAATTCTATTTGTCATAAGCACATTGTGTTTCTTTCTATAGTTTCCTATCTTTAACAGTCGTTTACATTTATGATAAAAAAAATTAACAAGGTGCCGGATTAACCATTCATAATGCCGAATTCACCAGGTGCGGAGTTGACTATGTACACGGGTGCCAAATTCACCAGATGCCGAGTTGACTTGTTACCTATTAGAGGAATGGAGACTTGTAATTAGAGGAATGAGCCTGTTTACTGCTGGCAGTTGTCTTCTGTGATATAGGGATATTAAAAAAACCTATTGTGGAAGGAATTGAACTGTCTACTGGTGGCGATTGATTTCTTTAGCTGGAATCTAGACTGTGGACGGGTGGTAGTTATATATTTCTTATTTTTAACAGCACATTTTTTATGGATCTTAATTACTGCGGCCACATCACCAAAATTGGGTAATTTTGTGTTCCTAGTTACTGTTTTGTCAAGTTCAAATTAATATTTGTTAGATGCAGATAATGCAAAGTTAGTGTAATCAATAACTTGATATTTTTCAACCACGACGCTGTGGGGTGTATACCTGTTCTTTAAAAACATGAATTTTCATTTTATTTCAATTACAGGACTTGTTTCAATTTTTAGAACAAAGTGTTGGCAGCTGTGACTTATATTAGTTCAAATGATTACAGCTTGTTCAGCCAATTTAGCAAGCTTTTGTCTGTTTCCAGTGGGTGCCACAATCGATATTAATTTTCTGCTTGTACAATAGCTAGAGAACAAACAGAGCTACGTAAACAGTATAACCTGTTGCAGTTTTGCATATTGTTTGAGCATTGAAGATTCAACCCAACAGCTACTTGACTTGTTTGGTTCTCTGTAAATCAATTATTGCAATTGATGGACTGCTTCAATAGTATGAAAATTTTTTAAGTGATTTCTGAACATGCATGTTAGATGAAGTACATGGTTTTAATACATTTAGGTCTTTAAATGGTTTTAATTGGAATGCAATTTCCACACTTTGTTGCTGTTACAGGTTGCTGTTACAGGTTGCTTGCTGTAACAGGTTGATTTAAACAAACAGACAAAACTGCCATCAACATACTAGTAGATGACACTGTCGGTGACAGTTATCTGTGGAACCTAGTTCTAAGCATCTACACTCCCAGAGCTTTCAGATGGTTGTAGGTTGTTAATGGAAATGACGATACGTTTAATAAAGGAATAAGGAATCATTCATTGACTATTATGAGGTAAAGATTTTGGTCGGGGCGTGGTCTAATTCAATAAAGCCCAAAGATTGGACCAGGCTCCGACTGAAATTATCACCTTATAATATTGAAACAATGATTCCTTATTATTTATATTTAGATATTTTTTCTAATTTCTACTCTATAAATCAACATTTTAAAACCACGATTTGTTCATGTAGCACACGCTATGTACATGTATTACTATACAGCAAATAACGTTGTTCATTTTTGCTATAAGACAGGCCCAATTTGTGTCGCTCATCTGTAATCAAATTTATGGGCTATAAGCTATAAAATTGAATCGAATGTTATCACAGACAAAGACATTTAAAAGTGTAAATTTATCATTAAAATTAATGTAAAATAATTTTTTATATACATTTATTATTCAATTTCTTTTTTAGCAAAATCAAGAACGAAATGAACAGAACATTTGAAGTTATTTCAACCTGTTGGAAGAACAATTCGAACGCCACCATTCCAACGGCTCTTTCATTTTCCTCATTGCCTCCAAAATGCATAGCTATTTCAATTGTAAAAATTTCATCATCAGATTGACAAAAATTCAGGAAATTTTATATTTTAACAGTGTAAGAGCAGTCGAAACAGTAGGTCGTACATGTACAGACTGCATTGGGATTTAAAAAAATAAAATAATGAATTTGCAGTTTATAAAAAAACATAAAACATTCGGTATATGTCGGATTAACGTTTTAAAAAAGTAGCCGATGAAGTTATCAAGTAAGATCCACATATAAATGCATTTTTTAAAAAATCTTTGTATACCTCCAGGGTTCAAAGAAAATTCCTCTTTTAGGATTTTTAAAAAAAAGAAAATTCAATTTGCTTGATCTTTGCTAATCGTTGGAAAAAAAGTATTAAATGTATTTCACTCTTTTGAGTTACAGCCGATATTTATGTGATGTTACATGTATGTGCAGATAGTTTAAGTTTCTGTATAGTGTATGTTCTTTGTTAAGCAGGTGAGAGGAGGCATATATATATATATATATATATATATATATATATATATATATATATATATATATATATATATATATATATATATATATATATATCCAAATCACAAAAGTTTTTCTCAGTGTCCGGTAAAAATATTACGTCATAGTTTTAACGACTGTAAAATGTCTGAAGATTTTTAACAATGAAAGCGTATTGTAGGTGAGTATCATGTCCCTCCTAATACTGATAGTAAAAATTGGCCGACCTTCACCCCTATAGTATCGTTAAAGTACAGATGTCATGGATCAGAAAACCTGTTGATAAAAAAAGAAAGTAAATATTTAGTCTGTAGTTCAAAACAGACAGAATACAGGTCATACACTCTGTAAGAGTGAGCTCTTTATGAAGTGGTTTTCTTTGTGGTTTATATAGATTAAGATACTAATATGGAATCATTTAAAGTCGTGGGGGCCAGTTTTCGTGGATTGTGGATGCTTTCCTTATTTGTGAGGATGTAATTTCCTAGATGCGTCAGTAGTTTAGGTTTAGTAAAAACGATAACTCTTTCTATTATGTTTTCGACGTGGATGTAGATTCGTGGGGGTAGGCTACATACGAATATTACGAAAACTAAGCCACCATGAATTCTAACGATTGCCGATAGTTATAAGAGAAATGGAGACTAGTTATTAGGGGAATGAGCAAGTTTATTTGTGGCAGGTGTCCTCTGTTCTAGGAATATAAAAACAATAGTTGAAGGAATCGAAATGTCTACTGGTGATTGTTTTTTTTAGCTGGAATCTAGACTGTGGACTGGTGGTGGTAATTTATTTCACAATTTAATAAGCACAGTTTTTGATTGATAATAATTACTGCGGCCACGTTGAAATGGGTAAGTTTATGTTCCTGGTTATTTTTTTTATCCAGTTTCAAATTGATATTCACAGGGCGAAAAACAATCTTTAAGCAAGTCCGTAAAGGTGGCTTAAAGGTGGCGTAAAGGTGGCTTTAAGGAGATAAATCTTTAAGCTACCTTTAAGTCACTTTTAAGCTGAGCTTATAGGTCCTTAATGTCCAAACCTCTTTAAGTCACCTTTAAGCCATCTTTAAGCTACCTTTAAGCATCTTTAAGTGGCATTTACGCTCCCTTTAGTTTGTCTTTTAACAATCTTTAAGTTCCCTTTAAGTCAAGTTTGATCAAACTGAACAATAAAAACATATATTTAATGCAAAAGCTCTTTTATAGGGTGGGGAGGGGGGTGATCTGAGTGATGATGTAATTTCCAAGGAAGGGGGGGGTGTTCCAGGCGGTTTTAATTGTCGCTTCATCAAACACATATCGCTATCATCAACAACGCTCCGATGGACACAGATTGCAGTTATAAAATTCTTTATAACTTTTTTTTGGGTTTCAAATTATTCAAAATTATTGTAGGGGTGAGCGCAGTCTCTGTATCTAAATTTGTGCATGAAATTATATTTAAGTATGTTTGTTTCCTATTATAAATTAATCGGTGAAATAATATCTCTCTCTCTCTCTCTCTCTCTCTCTCTCTCTCTCAGTTCATCCGGTTATTAAACAAAATAAAAATAATGAACCAAAACTGCATGATTTAATTTATTAATCGGATGAAGGTATGTAATTTTTTTTTAATTTTAATTATTTCTAGGTCTAATTCTAGATCTGCTAGATACATGTTAAAGATGAAAAGACTCTCAACTGCCTTTGTTATATCGGGCAGGATATTACTGCTTTGTTTGTCGAGACATAGTTTTGTTCGTTTGTGTATATCTAATTAGAGTCTATTGTTTGTCCAACTTAAGAAAACCCTTGGAACTAACACAGAATATACAAGATATACACAACAGGTGTGTCGTGTGCCCAGGTGCAAGTCAGGGTTTCTAAAGGCGTTGAAATCTTAGCATGTAAGTGTATTCGATAAGTCTAGTGAATAACAGTTTATTTACATTTGTAATTTATTTTCAAAGTATTATTTACTAACTCTGGGTTTTAAAAATGTTACGTCTACAAATTAAAGATACATGTATGTAAGAGTAAAATCTAATTAATTCCTGTACTGGTGATCATAAATAGGGGTTAATATATGTATAAGAGTAAATATGTCACATACCCAGCCTGGAACATCATACAATTGTATGTACAGGTATATGTAAACATCGTTTGCAATCGCCACATGCAGTAAATACCTCACCCGTAATTGGTAATTTTATTTGTTATAGAATTGATAGTCTAAAAATCATGTATACAATTAAATGTTTAAACATACTGGAACGGTGCAGTGATCATGAAAACCGGGAAAATTGCGTAGAACTAATACCCTAATAGTTTCAATGCATTTAATAAAAGAAATGATTTCATCTTCATCATTGCATTTCATTTAGCTATGAATTAGATGAACGTTTATCTACTCGGTTTAAATTTATTTACTAAGTAAGCCTAACGGTTTCCATTAAGGTATAATATTTTTTTTTTGACTGAAGATCAAGTTCCGTATTTCATTCTAAATATATGTATGCATGTAATTTATAAATTTGATATGATTGATAGTTACAAATTATCAAAATCTTTCCAAGTAAAAATTACACATTGAATACATTGATTCAATATCCACTGATATATAGGATATAAAAACCTCCTTAAATATGTAAGTTGCCGTGGCTCAGAGGAAGAGAGGTGATGCTGGTAAACGAAGGGTCCCGGGTTCAATCCTCGTCTTGGGTGTTTTTTGATTATTATTTTTTTTCATTTTATTTTCTAGAACAAAAACTGTTTTAATACCTTTTCTATCATTATCTTATAGTTAATATATTTTGTTGGTAAATTACGCACACTATTGAATTAAACGATTTTTTAATGGCTTAAAGGTGGCTTAAAGGTGGCTTATAGGTAGCTTAAAGGTGGCTTAAAGAAGTTTGGACATTAAGGACCTATAAGTTGTCCTTAAAGGTGACTTAAAGGTGGCTTAAAGATAGTCTTTAAGCTGCCTTTAAGCCATCTTTACGCTTTCTTTAAGCCATCTTTAAGCAACACATATAGCTTAAAGGTGGCTTAAAGATCGTCTTTAAGCTACCTTTAAGCATCTTTAAGCTATCTTTAAGGAGAACTTAAAGATGGTCATTCATCCTGTGATTAGTCAAATGTAGGTATTGCTAAGTAAGGGCAATTAACAACTTTATTTTTCAACCACAACGCTGTGGGGTGTATACATGTACTTTTAGAACATGGATTTTCATTACATTTCAATAACCAGTACTTGTTTCAATTTTTAAAGCCAAGCGTAGGCAGCTATGACTTATATTCTCTTTCAAATGATTACACCTTGTTCAGTCAATTTAGCAATCTTATGTCTGTTTCCAGTTAGTGCGACAATTGAAATAGATTTTTTTGTACAATAGCTGGACAACATATTAAACAGAGCTACGTAAACAATATAACCTGTTGCAGTTTTCATATCATTGGATCATTGAAATTCAATGATAAAATGACAACAACAATCTGTCGACCATCTCCAAAATCCATAAAACAAAACACAAATTCAAAGCAGAGCAACGCGGACCTCCTCCAAAAGGATAGAGGTAGGATCAGGTGCCGAGGAGGAGTGAGCATCCTCTGCTGACCGGCTACTAAATGTTACAAAAAACGACCTATCATGTTGATTTTGGCAACAATGGAAGCCAGTAAGATTTTAGGTTTCATTATTTTAGGTTCTGTTGACAAACGGAATTATGAACAAGATACAGAAGAATACGTTAACACGTCATTTATAAACTGAATATCTTTTTTTGTTGTTACATGTAGGTGGGTAGAAAAATTTAACAGGATAATTTGCGTTTTTCGTCGTCCACCCGAAGGATTAGAAAGGTTCACAACCTTGTATTGTTATGGAAACGATCTCAAAAATTATTTTTTGTAGACACTTGTTTATGAAATTAACATAAAAATGGTATATATAGCAAGGACGAATTTCAATACTACTAAAATTGTTATTATGATATATTATAATATGTAGGGAGACTTCCAAACATATATTTTTTTCATGAATTGTATAGTAAAATAGTCTTTTGAAATTAAGTAATATTAGTACCGGCAGCTAATTTAATTTAAAAGGGATCACTTTCTCTTGGAAATGAAAACTGAATCCCCACTTAATCATTACACTGTTAATTTTTCAGTGATAGTCCGTAATCTGCCAACAATACTCAACAGAATATACAGCCAAATGTAATACGTTTACAGTATTGCTCTGCTAAAAGTTAGATAATCAACTACGAAGTAGATTCCACAACAATATATTTTCATCGTATCTAATACGAATTATCGCCCTGTGTTGCAAACCAATATTTGTACTGATATACATTGAATGTACATGCCAATGGTCAATAATGATCTCACATCTATCTTTTTTAAACACGGTTAACGTTAAACAAATAGAAACAAATGTTTTTTACCCAGAGAGCATATTTTTTCTCAGCACAGGAACTAGGAAAAATCTAAACAGCTCGTGCACACGCAAAAATTCTTATAACAAAACCGAATCTAAAAATGTGGAATATTCTAAAATTCGAACTCAATCCGGAATTTTTTTTTGTATTGTGTTAATTGGCTATGACACGCGTTTCTACAAATCCATTGTTTAGGTGAATGGAATACCTGAATGCGGCAAAGCAAGGCCTTATATAGGGGGTGTGTAGCGATGAGTGTAATTAAGTTTTCCCACGTTTCGTAGGATAGCAGGAAAACGCTGTATGAGAATACGTGTTCGAATAGACTTGCGTAGAAATACATGGTCCGGCCATAGGAAGGCCAGGTAAAAAGGATTAGTGTTAAATAGTTAGGTTAATTCTAGAGCCAGTTTCACTCAGAGAACAAAGTTTAGATTCTTAAAAAAAATTTGTAATGTCTCTATTATATTTAATAGTATTGATAATAATGTATGTGTAATTCCGATATTCGCCCCTAGAAGTTCTTTACGCTTGCGTTCGGACACATGTTTCCATAGTTTTTCAAATATTTTATCTATGGATTTTCCTGGGCGGAATTTAACGTTAATCATGGGGAAGTATATTTATATGTTCAATCTATGTACACATGATTTTGATGATGTATCATCTTTAAAGGACAGCTGTCCGCAAAACTCGTCTGGCTCATACCTATGAGTTGTGTTGTTAATTTGATTTTGTTGTAGTTTATAATCGAATATTAATTGTCTGAAAATACACAAGCTTTTCATTACAAGTGTAGGGCGCTTTGATATTTTATACATAATAGTGGTCTGACACCACTTTTTTAATTTGTCTGAGTTTTTTTTTATGTGATGCAATGGTTCAAAATTTTTTAGAAGTCATACTGTGCTCCTTGCTCATTTTCACGTTGTACATGCATATTTTGGTTAAGAATGATAAACAATTTGCAGCAATAGTGTAAACTCGTACATAAAATTCAATGGCATGTACTTGTGGTATCGTCACTTCAATGATAAAGGTTGCAATAACCATGATTTCCTTTAGAGAGGGAGTTTTTGTTACCAAAAAGAGTTAAGCAATTGGTTCTTCTAGACGTTGGGACAAATACCAAGCCAACATCAACTAGCTATCATATAAGAAACGACTGAAAAGTATAACAAAGAGTAGGTATTTTTTAATTGAAATTTCAAAGATGGAAATATCAGGTCTTTTTTAACAAAACAAAAAAATAATCAATAAACAGGGTATGAATTTGTTTTTTGATTCCTTCTCATGCAAAACTGGAAATTTCAACAAGATAAAGGGATAAAAAAACATATATGTTTAAAAGTTGATTAGGCTTTCCATCCTTTAAAACTTGACCAACCTCCACCATGCAGATAATTTGCAACAACTGTTCGAATGTTCACTTTATCTCCTGCGTTTAAGACCAAAGGAAACGTGCTTGCGCAGTTCTCATATCCAGAACTGCTTTCATTGTTGCAATTTCCTAATCCTGTACGTTTTCCATTGACCAGTATTTCGGTGTCAAATATTTTTCTAGGCGCAACAACGCTTGCCCAAGTGAAAATATAAAGCCCGGCAGATGGCGCTATGAAGAATCCGCTTTGAGGATTGTACGCGTCTCCGTAGTTATAGTATAATTTGTCGTACACAACATTGACTGGCGTATTCCTCTTAAAGACCAGATGTTGTGATGTGTATGCATTGAAGGCAACAATTGGTTTATCTAAAAGAAAACATTAATATAATAATGTAATCTGACGTAACAGTACAAAAAACGTCCAAAAATAGTGCATTCCGTATCTTATAAAAATAATTGTTAAAATGGAGAATATTTATGTGTTTATATAGGAACTACCGTTTTTATCATTGTCAATGCGTTTGACACAGCGGTAACTAATTTCCAAATATTTGGAAATATTTGCACAAGGGTTTCCGAAGTGTTTGCTTGTGGCATGTAGATGACAAGTTGCGTAACCGTTGCAATTCCATCTGACCCTGATTTCCGATGATTTTGATCGACAGGTGAGTGTATTTGTTTTACCACCTGGACACACCTGGTCATCTGTACGTCCGTAGTTAGCTGACACTATTTTGATTTTTAATCCATTCTTACAGCGTACCATACCTCTTTGGTCAGCACAGAGAGCAAATGTTTGATCTAAGAACATGATAAATAAAAGATTGGAAAATAATACCGCATTGAGATAATATGTTTTAAACATATTTACTTACCAGTTGCATTTGTCTCTTGAAAAATTATAGCCGAAAAGAGAAGTATCACTCTGAGAAAACGATACGTAGACATCTCTTATCTGTAAAAAAACCATATTATTTTTAGTGGGAACAAAGAAGAGAGAGAGTGGGGAAAAAGGAGAGAGAGAGAGAGAGAGAGAGAGAGAGAGAGAGAGAGAGAGAGAGAGGACGCACCCTGTATCTGAAAGTCTGATGGATATATTGATACTTCTGGTATTTATAAAATTAATGGAATTACTACTGCCAACTTTTAATTAGTAAGAGTGTTGTGTTGAAAAACAATACTGATATATTTGGTTTTAATAGGAATATAGCATGCAATTTACACATTTACTGGCTGTAACAGATTGACTGTAAAAACAAATTTTAACTAGTAAAACTACCTACAACATAGATGACACTGAGTAAACAGTATCAATGGAACCTAATTTTGTGAAGTGAGAACGGTGAAATAGAAATTGAATAATTAACTTTTTATATAGGAGGGCTGAAAGTAGTGATTTTTTTTTCAGTAATTCATCGAAATAATAATAATATCCCCGCTAACAAAAAATGCCCCAAAGCAAACAAAACAGCCATAAAGTATATAACTTTACCTGAATATATATATATATGCCATTTAAAAGTATAAATACTAGAATATTATAGAAAGTAAACAACCCCAAAGAAAGAAATAAAATATAAAAATAAAGAAATATATCAGCAGACGTTTATATATTTAAAAAATCTTTCCAACTCTGTGAATAACCTGAAATTTGAGCTCTGTGAATAACCTGAAATTTGAGTTGACATCTGTCAACTGTAACAGGTGTTTTAAAACCGCTATTATACGCTCCGATATCGATTGTCAATGTTTTTATATTTTTAAAATCTAATTCATGCAGAATATGTATTGATCGGATGATGGTCATATACATCTGAAACACGTAAAGATGTACTAATAAACTTAAGAGAAAGACGGCCAATAAAACATTTTGGAAAGGGAGCAGGCTGCCACACATTCCCAGTTATTCCTTGCATGTATATCTTTTCTAAACAATTTGTAGCATTACATAAACAGTTGTTAATTTTACAGTATTTCATGCTCGGTAATTGTTATGATAATCTACAAGTTAGTTTTTATAGGATAAAAGAGACGACATGGGTATATATATATGCCCCACTCTACCCCATCCACCAATTGCAACAAATCCACATACCCCCAAATGAAAACAAAATCAATCAAATTTAAATGAATAAGGCAAAATCTCACTCAGAAGCTAATGGTTACAGCTGTAGCCATCTTTAATCAATTAATTTCACTCACACCGTGAATGGTAATTGAAGTACGTATACGAGTTATGAATTTGAAGACGACTTGTCAGATATACAGTATAAATTATAGAACTTTTTAAAAAAAAACCCCACCATATTAAAATCAAAGAGAACGGAGTACAATGCTCATTTTTTCATCTGTAATGTTGAAATTAATTTTCACGTAAAGTATTTGATCTATAAGGAATATAGGATCTATCTTCAGTTCAAAATGCTTTCTGTATGCTATTTGGTTAAAATCCCAAAAGATGCAACCCAATTCTTAAAGTGAAAGTAACAGGTAGAGGATAATTTAACATCTGAATTTTAAAAAAAATCGATTCTGTTTAGTCTCTTCACAAGTTATTTAAGATGATATTAACCTGTTTAATTTCAAGTTATGTTTCATCATTTTTAAGCAGATGTCTTCAACAAGGTATCATTAAATTCTGATAGCTCATCATTATAGAGCTATATTTTTTTTAAAATGCATAAATTTTGTTAAAATCGTTCAAATGGATATCAAATTGCCAAGGCATTTGCATACATATGTATGACAATTTACGTCTACGATCGCGTTTCAAGGGCCTTTGCATTAGATAAATGCCAGGTTTCATTTCCACAGGCCTAATATAACTCATTATGCTAAATGAATAACGACCCTCGATGCACAGAGAGCAATATTACCAGCCATTGCATGTATTTTACCTTCTTTTTCAATTCAGCTGCTTTAGATTTCAAATTACATTTCTTGTTAAATCTATCAAATTCGGCTTTGTAACTCGGAATCAACTGAAGGCGCATACATCTTAAAATTTGTTGCTGCTATTGAAGTGTATTCCTTTACGCTGCTTCAACCATATTATTTACAATTTTGAGAGATGACACTTGACGTTTTATGCTTTAAAAGTATTTAATTAAATGATAAGAAAGGATATTTTTTCAAAATCATGTGAACAAAGTATTATGATAAATAATGAATTAATAATTTGATAAATTAAATTTCAGTTTACAATAGATGCAAAGGCTATCTCAAAATTTTATCAAGTATCTATTTTTATTAATTTTTCATTTTGCGGAATGGGTGGTTGCAACTGTTGGTTGAAGAGGTAGGAGCAAGTATCTATGATCTCTCTTAAATCCTATCACATAGCAAAAATGTCCCAAACAAATATAATAACTGATGATATAATTTAACAAGTTGTTGTGACAAGATATACAGGTAACAA
Source organism: Magallana angulata (assembly GCF_025612915.1). Taxonomy (NCBI): domain Eukaryota; kingdom Metazoa; phylum Mollusca; class Bivalvia; order Ostreida; family Ostreidae; genus Magallana; species Magallana angulata. The sequence continues at coordinate 44,861,388 of NC_069120.1, read as the reverse complement.
CGGAGGAGGGGAGACGGCCTGTCCCCTCCCTCTCCCAAACTGTTTTGTTAACCGTCGGTTGGGTGAGATCACGATGTGGAATAAAAAATCATTTACTTTGAAAAATCCTGAAATAATTTTTTTTCTTAAAGCAATTCTCATCTTGTTTATATTCACCTTTGTTAAATTTATGACCTTCGGGATTAACTTTAAGACTTTAAATTGGCTATTGTTTTATATTGTAGGATATACACCTAACGTTAATAAAACATTTCTTCACTAAAATTCAATCAATGGTTTTATTTTGTTGGAATTTATTTTTCATGCAAGCATCGTGATAAAGCCTAAGAATAATTTAATAAAAGAATGCATGCATTTATAACAACTGTCTATAATATATGAAATCGTCCTGATACTGTTGATTCAAATTTGATAAGAATGTGGCCTTTATTCTGATACGATGTTTCCATAGAGGTTCTACATGTTTGAATTTGTCAGAGTTGAGGTTTTTCAAAACCCCTCAATTTGGTCAATGTACGGCATTTGCATTGGTATCCTTTTTTGATAAAAACTCATATAATGTCGTTTGTCACATTTTCTGTATTTGCAAAAACTAGCCCGTTGAACGAGAAATCACTAATTATCGGCTGCTTAAGACAAGTAAGCAAAAAATTAATTATTTCGAAGTTTAAGCCAAAAAGTCTTGTTTTCTAACAACTTTGCATAATTTATATTTTCAACATCAAATATTCGCTGATATTTCTATTTTTGGCCGATGTTAAACGAATATGTAGATTTTAAATAAATGTTTTACATGTCTAGTTCATAGAATGCTTTGTTATATCACCTGTATCTTATTAAATTTCAAAGGAATTGACAAAATACAAGTTGTATAACCCTGTCTTCCTACCTCACCTCACTTTTTCACACCTTTTGTCTTTCATTTTCTCTCTTTTTCCTTTCTTTTGCATTTTGAATGGGAGGGGGCAACCTCCATAACCCCCACCCCTCGGGATCCTCCACTGTCATCTAATGTATTACACATGTGTTACAAAGAGTTGTCGTATAAAAAAATAAAAAGAAAACAAATACGTTAACCATTTTATTAGGGGAAAAGTTACACACAGTCAAGACAAAATAAATCTACAAGTTAACAATTCATTTTGAATCATATCTTTGTATAGATTAAACACCAAAATACTAAAAAATTGATTTTTTTGTAAAATTATAATTTATCAACATATTCTAAAGCTCAGTCATCCTTTTGTTAATTTTAAATATTAAAAGTTCCTGAATGATTATTATTGTTTAAAAAGTATTTTTAAAAAAAAACCCCAAAAGACTCATTCTTAAGAGAAAAACAAAGAGTAAAGAGTAATCGTTTTTAAATTGATATTTTAAAGAAAAAAAGCAGATCTTATGAACGAAAACACATAGCCTAATAACTTAATTGTGAATTGAACATTTCTCTTTTCATGCAAAGTAAATAATTTTAATATGATTAAAAAAAGAATTCAAAGAAGATCAAATTTGTTATTAAACTTTCCATCCTTTAAAACTTGACCAATGTGAATACAGATAATTTGCTGTAGTCGTTCGAATATTTACTTTATCTCCAGCTTTTAAAACTACAGGCACTGTGTTTGCACAGTTTTCTATCCCGGGATTACTTTCATTGTTACAATTGCCCAATCCTTTTCGTTGTCCATTAACTAAGATTTCTGCATCAAATATTTCTCTAGGTAAAACTAAGCTTGTCCAAGTGAATATATATAACCCCGCAGATGACGCTGTGAAGAATCCGCTGTGAGAATTGTACGCATTACCATAGTTGAAGAACACTTTGTCGTACACAACATTTACTGGCGTATTCCTGTGCAATGCCAACTGTTTTGATATGAACGCACTAAAGGCAATGATTGATTTATCTAAAAATAAATTAAAGTAACAGTGAACAAGTTTATTTTTTGCTAATCGCAAGTTGTCAAAGTTAACTTTTGTTCATAAAATTGTCGCGACCGATTTTGTCGGTTTTTGTTAATCAAATAGTATCTTAGACTGTTGATAGGAAAAAAAATATTTCAGAAATGAACTCAATATCTACCCAAGATATACGAGCATAACCTTGATTGGGGCAGTTTACGCTTTGTAATCCGCGAATCAGATATAAGATAAAGCGTAAATTGCCACAACTCAAGTTATACGAGTATAACTAGAATTAATATTGAGTTCATTCTTTATAATTTAATTTTCGGTAATTTACGGTACAAAAGGAGTGCGTTTTACTTTTAAAATAATATCAATTTGTTTAAATGCAAACGTAACGTCAAGCGGATTGACTACGTACGTTTTTTACTTTTGCATTGTGCATTGTTAAGTGTCATGTGACGTTCAAACGAGGTTATACGAATTAAAGATTTTTTTATCCTATCAAATACTGCGTTACAACCAGAAATTATTTATAACGAGATAGATACCCGTCAGGAATATACTTAGAATGTTTGGGGTTTTTTTCAAACCCATTTGTCTTTTGAATTTGATTTTTAGATGTATTCAAACAATGAAAGGTATGATTTCAACATTATATCAATTTTTACAGTGTTTTTAGCCTTTTTTCACCGTTCAACATTGCTTATACAAATGTATATATGTAATGTTGCTTTAAAAAACAATATGTGATGTCTATTATCATGCAATCAACCAGGTCAGTATTAATTCTGTTACAATCCCTTCGGATATCTATGTGTATATATTCGTATGCATGAAATGCATTATTTTTTTTTAATTACCTTTTACATCCCTGTCTATATTTTTGACACAGCGGTATCTGACTTCCAAATATTTGGAAATATTTGCACAAGGGTTTCCGAAGTGTCTATTAGACGCTTGTAGATGACAAGTTGCGTAACCGTTGCACATCCACTTGACCTTGATTTCTGATGATTTTGATCGACAGGTTAGTGTGTCCGTTTTATCACCTGGACATACCTTGTCATTTGTACGTCCGTAGTTGGCCAACACTATCTTTATTTTCGATCCATTCTTACAACGTATAAAACCTCTTTGGTCAGCACAGAGAGCAAAAGTTTGATCTATGAAAATGAAAACTATTGTGAAAATACCAAATACAATAGTTTTAATACTATGATTAAAGGAAATGTACTTACCAGATGCATTTGCCTCTTGAAACAGCGTTGCCGAAAAAAGAAGGAAAAAATAATGCCAAGTCATCTGCTATCTGTAAAATGATAATGATTAATTAACATATGAATGGCAAAGATACAGAACAATGCAATAAGGAAAATATAAAGAATTTAAAATAAAATTCAATGATTTGGATCATCTCAAAATGGGGAGAGAGAGAGAGAGAGAGAGAGAGAGAGAGAGAGAGAGAGCACCTAGTGGACTATTGTCTGTCAGTCTGATTACTACTTCAATATTTCTGGCTTTTATAAAATATTTTGTAGGTTTTATAGGCCATTTTATACTCAGTAAGAGGCTATAATTCATCATCAATTTGGGGGTTTCAATAGGAATTTGCATGCAATTTACACACTTTGGTGCTGTCACAATCACATGGAACTGTCAACAGATGTGACGTTCTCTGCAAAAGTCAATTAAGTAAATCTAAGCAAAGTTAACGAAATACTTTCAACGTATAAGTTTATGACACTTATAAGTCTATTTAAACAGTATAAATAAACATCGTTCAAATAAACACAATTTGACAAGTGGTCTCTTAACAGTACAGGTACTGATATATCAAACTGTTGCCTTGCCCCAAAACAATACCAGTGGGTTTTTTTTTTATTTGAACAGTTGCTTCTACAAAACTTTTGATAGCAAACACCAACATTCAAAATTGTATGTGTAAGCAGAGTTTTATTTCGATTCAGTCTCTCCATAAACCAAATAACATTAAGTTCATCTGCTCAAATTTAAGCCATGTTTTAACAATATTAGAAATGTCCAATACGATATGAAACCTTATAACTTTTTCTACAGAGATAAAATACAATTAGCATTCCATATTTATCAAAAGAACCCACCTGAAAACCGACTAGTTAATTAAAATACATTCAAATTTTCGAATAAACTTAAGCAATGTCTGAAGGTGTTTGCTTCTAGATATTGTAATCTAACGTTTAAAAAACCCAAAAACATGTTTCTTAGGTATTGAAATCGTTAATGTATTTGTATTTGTATTTGATAAATTTCATTTTAAATTGTCATCGCAATGGTAGCCAATTTAAAGTAGGGCGTGGGTGCTAGACAGAGATCTGATCGGAGTTGGACGGGGGTGCGGGAATGACCTTGTATTTGAAAGAATTACTCAAAATGTATATTTCTATTAGAATGCGGTCAAATTGTCAATATTGTTTACTGAGCTTTGCTTTGGATTGTACAAAATGTACAATACAGTTTGAAGTGAAAAGTTTGAGCTGGTGAAAACAATGCTGAATACTGTCAATATAAGGTTACAATGGAATAGGGTCTCTAAAATGACATAAAGTCTATATTTGCATATTTTGCATATTTGCAAATATGATGGAATAAAAGTATATATTGCATCGCAAATAATATATAAAGTCATCACCAAGATTTGGGTAATCAAAGTGATGAAATATGTTTTGGACATCAGACCTTTGAAACTTTTTTCTTACTCTCATGCATAACCTAAAATCTCTTTCATAACTTTACGATCGCTTGCATAGTCAACATCATTGACCACCTTTTTATGCTGAAAAAAAAACCCCATAGACAAATGTCAAATTTTTGCCCACATTGGTTGTAACTATAGTGAACTAATAATGAACATTGACAATTAACATAAGAATGAAATAAACATAAATATATGCCGGAAAAAAACTATGTTGTCTCGACGTATTTTGCAAGACCGACCCTCGTTACAGGACAACGCTAATCCAAGATTCATGCATTTACTTGTGTTCAAAATTATAGAAAAAAAATTACTCATCGCAGAGATCTCACATACATTTATTTTTATAGCGATGTCAACAATTGCATGCATAAAACCAACTTACCATCTTTGTATGTAAAATATTTGTATTTTTTGCACAACCAAAAATCGATCTCGTTTGTTTTCCAATCGTTGGTTATGCAGATACATGTAATATATTATCAAGCTTGGCTACACGATTTATTTATTATTTTTTCAGATTGAAAATCTCCATTAAAAATTAAAAAAATTGATTTAATCTATATTTGCTACTAAAATAATATTTATGGGCAATCGGATGGATAGTTAGACGAAGCGACAGAGAGAGTCCTATGGTGGTGGTATTTATTATTCAAGGCTATAATAATATATCCTGTCAAATCACCTGTTGTTACTTTTTTGTTTTAATTACAATCAGACACGTCAACCTTATCAAAAAAAATTCCCGTGGTTTTTTTTCTATGTTACTCTAATATGACAATATTTTTCACAATAGATTTATTTAAGGTGATATGGGACATCTCCATAGTGTGACGTATATCCTATCAAAATGAACAACGCAATGAAGCATAACTTTCATTCTTTTCTTTCACAAAATTATAATCAATGGCGTAGCGCAATAAGTAAGAGCGTTTACTTTGAATTTCATAGTCTTCATTTTGAATTCATTTGGGCTTTTACCGTTTTTACCTTTCCAAAAAAAATTAACCGCATTTTTTGGTCAAATATTGTTAAATTTAAAAATTTTAAACCGGGTAAAGTATTTAGAATCTAGTGTACTTTAATCTCAATCAATATTGACAGGGGCCCCATACCACCTTAAGCGACATGAGTGCATATGAAAACAAATAGGTTTCAAATTTACATTTGGCGATTCAAATGGTTTTGACATACAAAGAGCGAATTGCATTTTTGTTCTGTAAAATTTGGTCAAAGCCCATGCAGAAACTTAGCAGTAATGCCATTGTTTGAATACTGAGTTTATAAAAAAAGAGGTACGGTATTTCCAGAAAATACGTGAAACAAGTCGTATTTCAATTTAGCATAATGGCGGCTAATATGGCGGCGACAAGTGCTGGAAGGAAGTATTTCAGCCCTTAGTACCCCTGATTCAACTCTCATCTTTCCCCGATTTTCTTTTAATTTTTTATATGAGTGTTACCATTAATCCTGGCTTTGAGGGCGACGTACCAGAATATTTGTCCTTATGTCACAGAAAAACCCGGGAGTGCAATGACGATCGATGCTGAAGGCAGAGGGCAATAATACACTCCAGGGCTATACTGTCACCGAGGCATTGCCGCCCAATAAGACATGTAATATAATTTTATATAACATTTTTAAACAAATCTAAGCAGTTTACGACCTTATTTTTACTAACAGCATTTCAATGCTAAAATGTCCATATATTACAGATTAATGTAAACAGTTAATTGATGCTCTTTGGTTTCAATAAATTTAATAATTATAAATATATGCATTGACGCTGCTCTTGTTGAAATGAATCATTTGGGCTGGCTTGACACCATTTTAGACAGCTGTTTTCTTTTCCACGGTAATTAAAATCATTTCTATGTCAGAATTGCAGATTTATAAAAGGGTCTGGCCTCGCAGAGTCACCAATTTTCCTTAATATGTTTCATATTTGGACTTAACTAGGTTTAAAACGCAAACAAAACCCCACTAAAAGTTGGTTAATGGGGGTAAACGTTGCCATCATGATGGTAATAGAGGCTAAAGATGGAAAAATAGCAAAACTTACCTACTTTGTATCCATATAAGAAGGTTTTGCCCACTAACGTAAACTGTCAAAGACATAAAACAGCCTTTGTCCTATTTTCATTTGTTTAATCATATCAGAAAATTGATGGAAAAACCAATGCTTTTAAAATGTTACAATGAAAACCGTTACAAATTTTTGAAACCAGATTTTTGCGGGTTTTAATAAGCCGAAATAGGAAACTGTTTAATTTTTAGCTTCATATCAATGTCCATGCAATATATATTTAATTATGAAAATTGACTTCCGTTGCTATGGCAAAAATAGGAAATACTTAAAAATTGAAGGTGATTTTGATATGCTTTAATTCTTGATTTTTTTGAAATTTTTGGCAATTGTTTTAGTTGGAACTTGTAAAAATATATCTAAATTTGCATTATATACCACAAAAAGCTCTGTTATATATGCAACAGAGAAGTGTTGTTGCTATGGAAAATTAAGTTGCGTAAAAATTCACACAGAAATTCTTTCTTTTTCAAAAGTCCATAGCAACGGCAGTTGTTTTTATTACATTTCAGATTTTTTTTCAAGTGTCATTAAAGCTAAGGACATACGTTATATTTTCTCACCAATTGAACTTATATATTTATTCATTATAAGGGAACAATATCCATTCAAGTATGCCTAAAAATATTATAATTTTCCTAATTTTAAAGCTTGTTATTATAAAACGGTTCTCAATTTTCATTTTTGAATTGCACAATCATAATAGTGTTTACCAAAAAAATCCAAGATTTGAACTTTTTATTCAAATTAAATAAAGAAAACAAATTTAAAATTTCTTTTAAGTAGCCATGGAAACGCTCTAAAAATATGCGTTTCTTCATGAATTTTTTTCTTTTTTTTGAAAAATGACAACTATTTTTAATAATATATTCTACCTAGGAAACCCCAAGTTGTGCACATTACTCGCAATATGTTCTCAAATAAGCATTAAAATGCCATTTTTACATCTTTACCCTCGGTTACCATGGCACCGGGACCACATAGCCATATAGCAACAAATAAATGGTGTTCGGCTTTTTTCATCACCAATGTCTATCAAACTGTCAAGAATGAAGAGAAACTGTGACTATGCGCGGCCACCGAATTTTGAATCTTGCATAGAATTGATTTTAAAGGCTAAGTTGACGTTTGTTGTTTTCATCACACTTGCAGCTGCGTTGATTACTCTAATTGTTTTTATCAATGTTTTCTTATCAATAAAACAATTGAAGTATTTCCGAATTTAGAACAAATGGCAGACGTCATGAAATTTCGATTTTCGATGAAATGTTTACGTTGCCGGTGCTTAGCAGCAACTGTCTCGTAGAATTTCGAACCCGACGTAATTTATATGCAGAATAATTGCACGCAAGGGTGGTATCACAGTTTCTGGAGGGCAATACAATTATTTCCTTGAAAATATAACTGTTTCCGGGAGGGCTATATAACTGTTTCCAGCGTAATTGAGCAGTCTTGGCATCTTCGCTAGCCAAAGGTGACGATCAACGGTTTTTCTCTATTCACCCTTTGCAGATTTAGTAGAATAGAGAAACACCGTGGATCGGCCTCCTTGGCTAGCGAAGAAGCAGATTTCGATGCATAGTGATAAAATCATCTCATTTGTGACATAATGAGAAAACCTTTATTCATTTGTTCGTTAAAACACATTGTCAAATACAATTTAATCATGTTGTTAGATTCAGCTTTGTATCAAACACTATATATTTTGGTTAGCTTTCAATTTATGTACAAAACTTTGCCAGAATTTTGTTCAAAGTTCACATTTCTGCATGGCATGACACCAAAATCAAATTTAAACCTTAAATAGAATTTTCAACACTTTTCATTGCCCTTTATTCAGGCTTGGGGCGAATTACATTGTAAAGTAATGCATTACATTACCATTACTTCATGAATTTGGGCATTAAATTACCATTACCATTACTTGATTTTTTTTAAGTAATGCATTACATTACCATTACATGAGTAAAGTAATGCATTACCATTACCATTACTTTTTTTTAAAGTAAAGATAATAAAGAGTTTTTGCAAATGTTTCAAATATACAACACTCTTTAGCATATATACAGCTTCATGCTAAGTATCAGGTTCAAATTCAATGAATAAACAAGAGTCATTCTTTATTTGCTCAATATATAATCATATTGTGGCAATATGAACAACATATTACATAAGTAAAATGATATTTATAGACATTTGGCATGAAACAATATCAGATATGAAATAGAGACACAGGATAACATGCGTAACAAAAAACAATTTATGAAATAATGTTGCGTTTTTTAAAAGCTAAATATAGATATATCCCCAGATTACACAAATCTTTATAATTTTGGACACTTAATTTTATTAATTTATAAACAGATGATTTTTTCCCAGTTATATTTCTTAATATATTTTAATTATATTTCTTTTTTACGGAGGACACTTTAAGACAAAAGATTGCTGTTGCACTTTATGATCGAAGTTTCAAAGGGTTCATTTTTTAAATGCATCCATCTTCCGGGATATACTAAATAAATGTTTTGTAGGAGCAGTCAAAGCTTGGACTGGAAAATACTGTTTGACGATCTTTATCTTAGGATATATTAAGTGCAATAATAAATCAAATACATAAATCTTTTATTTTCTATCAGTCCAAACTAAAGTACAGTGTAATTAATATACAAGAGAGAGAGAGAGAGAGAGAGAGAGAGAGAGAGAGAGAGACACACACACAGAGAGAGAGACACACAGAGAGAGAGAGACAGAGAGAGAGAGAAAATAAGTAAGATTATTTTCAAATGGGTTATAATATTGGAAGTGATATTGATTTTTATCATGGATGGACAGTGCATTCATTTTGCTTTTAAAGGTGCATGTTTGTCTCCTATTCTATTGTGACATAGCGATGGGAAGGGTATTAGGGGTGTTTAGCACTTCTTATAACAATAGATTGTTTTGATACTTAGATTATCCTGGGGGCATAGTGTGTTGTTGACACATTTCTTATTGAAGTGCAAACTAATTGGAGTAAATTGTTTAAATGATTAAAAACTCTTAATAACAACACTCTTAAAAATGTTATGAAATTGTGCTGTTATCTTTAGTAATATAAACAATTCAAAAATGAATTTTAAAAAAACTTTTTTAATAAAACATGTACAAATAAAACATTTTTTTCTCAATTAGAATTATTTCTTTCTTCTTTAAAAATAAATTTAATCAAATTCCATTTCAACTATTCATTTATTCATCACATTTTTTAAAGTGAACATGAATAAATATGTATAGTAATGCAAAGTAATGCCATGTAATGCCAGCATTACACTAGATTTTAAAAAGTAATGCATTACATTAGCATTACTTGTAATGCTAATTTTGAGGCATTACACATTACTAGCATTACTTTGAAAACATGTAATGCATTGCAATGCATTACCATTACATTTAGCATTACCCCAAGCCTGCCTTTATTACTCATACTTTGAACGCTACTGGGATGCAATAGTCTGTTCGGTGGTGACATATCATATGAATGTTTAGATTTAATATATCAATATTTTTAATAATCATATGATTTATTGTACCATAAATTGTAGTTTTTGATATAATATTAAAGAACACAATCTTACAATTGATACGATACAAATTATATATCTAAACAAGTTTTGAAACAAATTGATTAAAAGTGAATGAATTACTTTCTATTGCCTTATATTTTTAGATTGATAGTTATGAAATTACTGTTGCAACCATCAGCTGCTATCAACCTCTTTAAATCTATTTATGCTTACTTCACACATTAGTCTATTGAGTACAAGATGTGAATATTTATAATCTCGAATAGCAAAGAAATATACCGTTTTGTTCTGCCAAATATTAAAAAACCAAATGAATCAAATTGTATTTAAAAAAAATACAATCATGAAATGAAGAGAGATTGAAAAAAAAAGAGAAACAAGAATTAATTTTTTTTGGGGGTCTTTTGTCTTCTCATGACCAAATGCTCAGCTACTAGAAACACTTAAATAGTGATTAGTGAGTTATTGTATTTCTGATAATGACTGTAATGAAGATTATAACTCACAAATATTTAACTTACACATTAACCATATCATTATACTATTTCTGATTGAAAAAATTTACAGAAGTTTCAAATTCCTTAAGCTTATTTTGTGTATGTTTTTTGGAGTTCACCAATGAAATCTTAATTTGATCCCATAAATTCTTCACATATTTCACATATTGGTTAGCACACTTACGTGCGACATCATTGCCCTTCAATGAAAAAAATATAGCATTAAAATTACCGAAAATAATAAGTACATGTATTCATTATTGCTCTATTTGAAAATGAAAATATATTTTATGTATATCAGGTAACTGTCATATACTGTTTTGCATTTTCATTTTTAAGATTTGCTATTAACCACTAAATAAAATAATTTAAATCAACTTTTAATATGTTCTTCAACAAAATCATTGGTTATAAATTATGCTATAACATTTTTCTCGTTTTTAAAATATTTTTTTCGGTATACGTTAATTTTGATTTCCAACGTTATTTTAGATAATTATTGCGTATCTGATCTCATCTTAATCAGACTTATTAAATCGGTCCTATACGCTTTGCACGCTATAAACACTCATTGAGTGCATCGACTGGTACGATCTTAGGACCGATATAATAAGTCTGATTTAAAATAGAATGTGTTTTTTTTACCAGTTTATTTGACGTACAAAACACAAATTGAAATAGAAATGTCACAAGGCTAGCCATATATTTTCAACCATGATTACTTGTTTCAAATATTATTTTCAACATGAATTGGGATTTTATGGCTAAATGATTTCTTATGACCAACAAAGTAACCAATTCTATTTTTATTTTATTTTTTGTTATTTACTAGAACTGTTTGATTTTAATCGGGTTCGTTTTTTAATTAGCTATATATGTTTTCAAATTTATTTATAATTTCCTGTTTGTTTACTTTACCCACGTGTTTCCATACAATGTTTTGACTTCCTGAATACTTTTTTTGTTTGGCTGTTGAAAAACTTAGGCTTTTTGGGGAAAATTTCTTATTCGTTTGAGATCAACCAGTTCTTAAAACAATATGCTTTTTGGATTTAAATGTATTAATGGACGTTTAGTGTGGTGGTTGACCATGATTCGTTTTGTTGGTAAGGGTTAATTTTAACAACTTTTAATCAACTCAACAAAATCCCGAGATTACAAATGAAAAAAATAGGTGGTTAGAAAACTTACGAACTCAATGCACAGGAAATTTTTGTGTGTTTTATTTATTTATTCAATTGTTTTGTTTCATTTTATACTATCGATAACATTGTGATAGAATTGCAATGTATTTGTGTAAACTTTATATAATCTGGATGACAATGATGAATTCATTTTAAAAAGATACCAAATAAGGAAGTATATCATATTTCTTTTGTAAATACTTGAGTTATATGTTCTTTAAAACTCGGGCCAAAAAAAAAATCAGGAAGAAGTGATATGGAAAGACATTGTTTGATGTTACATTTACATGTGGCGGAGTCGTCCACATATAAACGGAATATAAATAACCCAAGTCAATTGAGGAAGGTTCACAACAGTTGATTATTACAGATGATTTACGTATAGTAAAATAGAGCGAAGATGACATAGAATGAAAATGAAATGCTCGTACACTGCACTCACGCAATATTAATTGCTTAGTTTTAATTATTTAAATAAGTATGGACATACGTTTTACCAGAACTAATCCATAGATCCCGTAAGGAATTTCTAAAGAATGCCGCTTTAGTGATGATGTCTCGCAGGAGATCATACATCTATGTCGTGTTGTCGTAGGAAATTAATAGAAAAATTAGTAAAAGGCATTTATACTAACATTCACACATGCGTACTTAGCTACCGCACCCGACACATGCCGGTTCTACAACTCTAGTACACCCCACGCGAAAACAATATCTGACCGTACGAATACAACTCAAACTCGACAATCACGTGAAGACCCGGATTATTCCTAGAATATAAAATATCATTTGCATAGAAATATTGACAACTGTTTAAAAAAATAAATCTAAATGTGAAATGCTTGGAATAACTTTTACCTTAAACAGATATTGGTTATTGGCTAAAGAAACCGACTTTAGAATTTTAAGGTAGACATGATTGGTTATTGATTTCAAACCAGTCTCCGTAGGCCACATGTCTTGATTATACAGCGACAATTCCGTTTAATTTGGCCTTTTCACAATTAGCGTACAAGTACTTTACAACATTTGACGATAAAAATGTTTCATCTTTGCAAGTAAGCTTGCATACATTGAACGATGTCTCGCATTCGTTGCACATGTTTTTGAGGTTGCATTAAATCCTAATGAACATTCACACTATTCAGACGCCACCAAACGCAATCAAAATAATCGCAATCCAACACACGAACATCAGTTTGAACGTTTTACAACGGTTTTGTAGTATAGAATGAGAAATGCACAATTTTTAAAGGAGAAAGAAAGTCATACAGATATTTTCTTTATATCAATAAAGTTGTTTAAATTATCACATGTAGTCATGCCGTTTTGAAAAAAAAAACATAACTAAGTTCCAACGCACGTTTGAAGTTATAAAAATCGTATCTACTGGAGACTGACATGATGTAGAACACTTTTGTATTAAAAACCAAAAATTAAATTATTTTGAGGTCACACCATCTATTCCGGTTTTACATATACAATGTAAACATAGATTAAATGAGTGCTCTGAGTAAACCGCAAACGTGTGCCTATCTGTTACTCAAGTAATCGAGGGAAGAAAATTAAAAATGTCTGGGTTCACACGTCAATCTGAAGAATAAATACATGCATGCATAAATATATGAATTTTTATGAACTAAATGACAGCTGTAAATCTCCTATCATTTAAAGTTGAAAAAAGTATCGAGTAAATTTTTATTCCTTGTCAAGTTCTTTGCTATTAAAATAGGTATGCTATAATTGTAATCAGGATGTTTAAATACTTTCTCTAAAGTCGGAATTACCATGTCGAAATAACAACGGAGGACATTTTTTACGATAATTCTACACTAAAATTCCTCCATCTCCGACACTAACCTCCGCTTTAAGATTACAACGAACATGCTCTGTTTGAGGTTAGTTTGTAAATTAGTGAAAAGTCAATGATAAAAGCATGGTCTCAAGTTGATATGTTTCACATTTACAGAACTTGTCATTTAGAGCGAATATCACGATTTGCTAATATATTGATGCTATGTTGATAAAACAAACCGGAATAAATTTTGTGACGTCATAGATTAAAGTTCAATGGTGGGAAATTTAAATTAAGCGATAGATTTTCTTGATTTCTTCTTTGTTCCGAGGTGTTTTTTTTAAGGAAAATAAATAGATTTACAACTATAGTAGATGATAATTTATTGATTTTTTGTACAACATATTTTTAGCGTCCTTCCCCTTTAAAGGTCAAAAGATGAATTGTAGCTGTCTTTGCTTATGTTTTGAAGGATTTACTATCCTTGTTTAATTAAACAGCTTCAATTTGTCATGCTTTGCTACTAGTATATATACATGTACCCTGTTTAAGCATCTCTGCTTAGATCACAATTGACCATTGATGTTTATACTCCCACTGACTCTCATTGATACTCGTACCATGGACACATGAGTGCACGAACACCGCATGTACAATCGCATTGGAACATGTTCAATCGCCCGATCATCTGATCACTCGTGCGATCCTTTCGCTTTATCTTACAACACTCGCTTTCATTGTACAACAGTCGCATAATTTAATGCGTTTGCATTGCACAGCGGTAGCTATAGATCGTGCAAATTTCGTACGAATACTTCATCAAATAGGATTATCTATGCAACAGTTTAAGCACCTTTTACAATAGGTGCACGAGAAGCGACAAAATATTCGTGCCATCGAAAAAAATAGATATGGTTCGTAAACTGTTACCAAAATATTAGCATTTGAAAAGTAGTCGTAAGAAACTCGCACGATTCGATTCAGAGCAACTATTGTGCGATGTAAATGCATTGAATCTTGCGACATATCTTGCACCTATATGCAACTGTTGTACAATGAAAACGAGTGTTGTAAGATAATGCGATAGGATCGCACGATTGACCAGATGATCGAGCGATTGAACGTGCGCCAATGCAATTGGACGAGCAGCGATCGTCTGATCTCGCATTTTATCGTATGAATGCTCGTGTGGGTCAGAGGGGGTATATATACCGCTCGTTTCCGAAACTCTTCTGTAGAAATGGTTGAATGCAAGAGAAGATACCGCCCAAGAAGATGACAAAAGCAATAGCCAAATTCAGGGTCAATTGTGGCCTGAGACAGATACGCCTATACAGTGTGTACTGTATAAGGTACCTTTTCGCCGCCGTTTTATTTTCGCTCACTTCGCGTTTTTGTCAGTTAGCAGATTAAGACCTGCTTAATCCCAATGTCTCATATTATCACCCTTTTACTGCAACATTGTTTAGGCAAATTCAAGACGAACCTAAGCCGTAAGTAGAAGCGAAAATGTCATGGGGCGAAAATTACCCTGTATCCATTATATGCAAGTGACAAAGCATGTAAAATGAAACGGATCAATCTTGCAATGATAGATTATCATTGCAAGATTACAAGAAACACGCTGAGCAATAGTCTCATGGGTGTCTTCCCTTTTAGCTAAAATTCTGAATATTTTATGAATGACTGATTTTAGCTAAGTGGGAATGTTGCACAGGTAAGGGTGTCAAACAACAAAGGAAATTAATAACAGGTGAATTGTAGTCTGTTCAATTATTGACCTTAAGTAAATTAACAGGCATTTTTTTAAGATTAAGTTTAAAATTTTAAAATAAATAATTAAATATCTGTAAAAGAAGTTAATTTTCAGAAATAAAAAGGGTTAGTTCTAAGATTGATCGTAGCTAAATTTTATTCTAAGTAAAATTACTTAATATTTATTCTTTTGATGAGTAGGAAAACAGACATTCATTTTTTTTTAAAAATACAATCATAGTCAACAACAAAATCTGTTTAGTGGTTATAGCTGTTATTGAATACCATATATATGTACACAACTTTTTTAAGCATGTTAGTTTGAAAAAAATTACTTTTTAGTGCAAATATCCTTGGGTGAAAGCTTATCTTACCGATAGACAATAAACAGATAAACATCAACAAATTTAGAAGGTTTTTCATCTACTTATAAAACTTTACAAACTCAGATAATTGTTATTTAAGCAGAAAATGTACATGTATCTCATAGTCTCAACTGACTGGTTTTGAGATGGAAAATGAATCTGGGATACCACAAGGGTCAGTATCCGTGCTTGACCCTTTTTTGTTTTTGATATATATTAATGATACTGATGATAGCATATTAAATAACATTAGATTATTTACTGATGATACAATACTCCTGTTTTCTATTGTTGATAAGGAAATTATTACCCCTTCTTTGTCTCTTATTGAAGATCTTGAAAAAAAAATTATACCAAATTTTTGGCTGTTGATCAAATGCTCATGTACATTTAGGAGGACATTTTCAGGTTGATGGAACTTGGACTAATCATATATTATAGTAAAAAAATATACAATAAAAGACATGTAAGAGGCTGAATATACTTAGATTACTGAAACATGTCACAGATAGAAATTCCTTTATAATTTTCATTTTGCTTTTATGCTTCAAACAGGTACAGGTAGAAGCTGCAAGAATTATTTCTGGGTTTAGAGTTAATTCATCTAGATCATGTTTGTATGATGGACTGGGCTGGGAACCTTTACATCTAAGAAGAACACAACATAAACTACATTTTATGTACATGTATAAGATAGTTAATGGTATAGCATTTAATGAAATTTAATTAGTTTGATTGAAGTTTCATATGATCTAGTTAAGCCATCAATTTCGGTGGTGTGTTGTTTATTTAAACAATTGTTTGCCATTGCAGGCCTAATAGATTTATTTTATTA
The DNA here is from genome assembly GCF_025612915.1 of Magallana angulata. Classification (NCBI taxonomy): domain Eukaryota; kingdom Metazoa; phylum Mollusca; class Bivalvia; order Ostreida; family Ostreidae; genus Magallana; species Magallana angulata. The sequence goes on along the minus strand of NC_069120.1, from coordinate 44,844,669 downwards.
TTTCATTTTTCTTAGAACTCAAATCTAAATTTTTAAAACACCGTAGATCCATATTGTCAAGAATATATACATGTAACTATATATCACAGGTGATTACTATACAGTTCGTTCAGACCTAAAACAGACTTTACTCAATGCTCACTCAGGTGTGAAAATCACAATTTTAGCTAGATGGGAATAAGAATTTAAGAATTTTAGCTACGTGGGAATAAACCGTCTCATGGTCGCACAACAGACACACAAACAGCTGCAATTTATCTAACGATCTTTAAGAATCGTGCATTGCTCTTGCGGGTACACAAAACGTTTTAAACCGTTCGTAATAATGTTCGTGCGTTGCATTGTAATAATTTGGATCGCATTCGGTCGCGTCTGAATCACCCCTGCGAATGTTATTGTCATTCAAATTTTAGACCACGTGGTTTTATTTGACCCTTTCAGTTTCGCAGTAAAAATCGTACCTCGTGTATAAAGTCTATTTCACAGTATCTAGGTTCTTGTAGTCAAATATAAAATCGAGAGGTTTATTGATTTTAAACTTTATCTTAATCAATTGGTGAATTAAATGTTTTCTAGAATTAAATGTGACCATACAAAAATTAGTTTTTGTCTGCTGTTGCAACAACTAACATGTTTAAAAGAGATCCCTCCTGAGGATTAATTTTCGATCCACGCCTGACCTAGTAATAACATCAATAGTGAAACAGACTTTACTGTTGCAACAACTAACATGTTTAAAAGAGATCCCTCCTGAGGATTAATTTTCGATCCACGCCTGACCTAGTAATAACATCAATAGTGAAACAGACTTTACCATTTTATGCAGAATGTTCCTTGAAAATGGCTCGATATACTAAGTTTTAATGCAAAACAGACACCGATTATTTTTTTAAAACATGGTATTGCACACCACAAGCATCAAACATGGCTATGATTTTATTAATATACTTCAACCACTCTACACGTGGTTGAACACGAACGATAACTCTGTTCTGAATATTATCGTTTAATATACATAACTGATAGATGGTGAAATAAGACATACATTTTGAAAGCTTTTCCCGTTTTAACATAAATCAAAGTAGGATATGATATGAAAAACGACCAGTACTTACGTATTTTGAGAATATTATCCGAACACTTTACTTCCGCTCGAAATTTCACAGGAACTGAACAAATCTCGGTGAAGTCTAGTGAACTTTCATTCGAGCACCTCTGGATTTGTTACTTATGTATCAACGATAAAGAAAACATTCCGAACACATTCGCAGGTGTGTGAATAGTCCACTATATTGAGGAGACTTGATGCGATCACGAAATTGCATGCAACAAAAGCGAGAGCTCATGCAACGTATGCGATAGCTCATGCAAAGCAAAAAAAATCCGATCGCAAAATGTTGTAAAGTGCTGAGGCGCCGATTGTGAAAGGAGCTGTACAGTTCAAATCTAAATTTTTCGGTTGCACTAAATTCTAATTTTTGTAGCTTTTGCTCGTGCAAATTGATGATGAAACAGCATTTTAATAAATTGGTTTTCGTAATTATGAATCGTACTTTTTTCGTTATTGACTTTCCTTTTCGAAGTTCCGAATGACAATGAAAAAAATTAGCGGATAATGAAAGCGGAACGATTGATAAGCAGAGAGCAAAAAGGATAGTTGGACGATGCGTAAAATACTGTTAACTCTAGACTCACGCTTAGCGAACGCCCAATGCACAATAAACGCACTGTGAATAAGCACTGAACAAGTTATAATTTTGGGGAAGTCGAAAGTTTTTGGGACTGTAAAACCTAGATAATAAATACAGGCGTCCATGTATGGCGTCTCTTAGTTCTACATGTACAAACCATGTTAACTTTCATTGATTATAAGAAATAGGCTTAAGTAATTCTTCTACGTCTGTACAAACATATTTTTTACGAGCTGAAGATTCAGGAATCTTTGTTGAAATCGCTCAATTTTACGAAAGACGAATAGGGCCACTTAAAAAAATATTTTTATCTCGTAATAACGAGTAAAAAATCTCCTTATTACGAGTTAATTATCTCGTTATAACGAGTTATTATCTCGTAATTACGAGAACAGATCTCGTAATTTCGAGAAAAGATCTCGTTATTACGAGTTAATTATCTCGTTATTACGAGTTAATTATCTCGATATTACGAGTAAGGATCTCGTTATTACGAGAAAATATCTGGTTATTACGAGTTAATTATCTGGTTATTACGAAATGATTTTCTCGTAATTACGAGAAAAGATCTTGTTATTACGAGTTAATTATGTCTAATCAAAATTGAATCAACGTTCCTGTAATGAAAAAGATAGATTGAAAGGGTGATCCAGTCGAATTCTTTTCAGAAACGCACCATTTTATATAGATCTTTTCTCGTAATAACGAGAAAACTATCTTGTAATAACGAGATCTTTTCTCGTAATAACGAGAAAATTGTCTCAAAATAACGAGATCTTTTCTCGTAATTACGAGATCTTTTCTCGTAATAACGAGATAATTAACTCGTAATAACGAGTTCTTTTCTCGTAATTACGAGATAAAAATATTTTTTATGTGGCCCTATTCGGCTTTCGTACAATTTACATCACAATAATAAGTGACTTTTATCACGTTAAAAAAGTAAGAGATAGAAAATAAATACAGAATTACAACTCATTTTGATCTATAAAGAAGTAAATTATTTTTATATCATAAACACATGGCAGCGTGTTGAATAGCATTTAGAAATACAAACGCCATTTACATACAGAAACGTATGAGATAATCATTTTATCTTTTAATTTTTCTTTCTGTTTATCTAATTTTTCTTTCGACTGATTGAATTTGTTAAAATAAATGTAAAATTAGATTAATATTGCAGTTAGAAAAACACTTACACGCATGCAAATCTATCAATAAAGGATTCAACGGAGACAACATCTCAACTTTGTTAAATTGATTTATTTTTAATGTTTACTAACATGATAAAAATGCTTGCAATAGAGCCTGCAGTGTGCATGTATGTGACCTTAGCTTGACATATTAACACACCAGGTTTGTTTTATTTAATTTTTACAAATGAGGGTTTTCTTTTCAGTTGGCATCACACTTACAGTCCACCCGTCCAATATCGTTGAAGTTAATGAGCAGGTGACCCTACAGTGTGCGTTAGATCCTAACCCATCTCCTCCAGTCATTGTGATGTTTTCAGATGGATTAAATACATTATGTACGGTGGAACCGGACAATGGAGTATGTAAAAATACAAAAAACTCTTGTGTAACTCGTTACAATGGTTCCTGTACCAACGAAATAGTGTTTAGTATACAGGTCAACGTTCCTTGGACCTGGAACGGGAAACATTTATCCTGCAAGTCGCTTTATTCAAACAGTAACAGTGTTAATTTCACAGTCATAGGTATGTGACAAATTTTCTTTCTTTTTTTTTCTTTTTTTTTGGGGGGGGGGGGGAGGGGGGGGGGGCTGGAAATAATATTTGTGGATGTTATGTTCTTGATATATTTTTACAGTTCTACCAATATATGTAGATGCATGTGTTTATTCAATTTATGATATTAATGATAATGGACAAATTGAAGTGATTGTTATTCATTATTCATTGATAGCTTTTTTTGTTTAACGTAAGACGTAACCTTTCTTTTTTTATTTTCATTTTTTTTAATTCCGCAATTTAAAGATTTCCACTAAATAATTTAAACATCTTATATTTACCTTATATGAAATTTTCCCAACTGGATTGAATTGCATTTCGCACATATTTTTATGCAATAACAGAAAAATTCTAAATAGTCTAACTAAACAAATGCCTAGAAATGCACTTTCAGTTTTCGGGCTTTAACAGATTTTAATGCAACTAAAATATCTAAAACTGGGGAACGTCGCGTGTGTCCTTAATGCTGAAATACGTATATATAATGTAAAAATCAAACTTACAATTATGTATGCAGCTTGGTGTTTGTAGTGTAAACTTCAGAAAAAAGTTTTGGTTTTTTTAAAGCATATTTTTTATTTAATTACTAAGAAGTTTTACATTGACTTAATCAATGAGAAATAGGAATGAAGGGAGTCAGAGAAATGAAACACAAGTAAAAGAACTGATCTTACAAAAGATATAAAACAATCATGTCAGTTTTAACTATTTTCAATATTCCCAACAACAAAAATGAATTTGAATTACCTAACTTATATTGAATACCTTAATATCATTAAAATCCCTCCAAACAAATATATAACAAATATATATAACGGATTCCAGTATATGTTCTACCAAGCCACTTTTTATCCCTTACAAAATTATTAACAGCAGATTACTCGAACAGAAAATTATATTTGACATTACTATCGGCATTATTAAATATCAAGAAGATTTATGAATGAATAATTTCTATGAGCATTGGCAACTCCTGAGGCAGTAAAGGTGCCTGTATCAGAATTATAAATACGTTTGTGTTTAATAAAATTCAAATGAATATTGGTATGTCTAAACGTGTGCTTAAAAATTGATTCCCCTTTCTGTTTATTTTCTCCATATGCATTGAAAATACAAAAAGTCCTCGTATTACAGGTATAACAAAAATGCGACGATCAGATCTAGACATCTTACAATTTGATTTTATTTTCATAAAAAAAAGCCTCTGTGGCAAACCAAAACCGCTGAAATCTAAAGGTGAATTTAGGATCATTTTGTGTCAGCCATGTTTTGATGTGAACTTTCGAGAAAAAAATTGCTAGAATATATTCAAGAGACTTTTAAGCTCACTTTAACTTTGGTTATTTTTTAGCATTTCACAGGGTTATTGGTTATTTCGATTTTCTTTGAAGTGTGCATCAAACAGATTCCAGGGCAGTGTAGTGGACCTATAGGGCTATAATTTCCCGGTCTCAAATTTCGGCTGAAGGGGAACCACCAATTGATTCCGAGGGGTTCGGACTTATTTTAGCGGTTTATATCGGACTTGCACAAGAACTTGAGAACACTAGGGTTAAGTAGAGGACCTCAATGGATATTCAAAATCAGCGTTAGATAGCGCCTATGACCCATACAAGGGTCCAGTTAGCTCACTCGAACATTGGCATGTTTTAGCATTTTACAATGATGGAGGGGTAAACGTGGTCTATTATCCTCTTTCTCTTTGAAGTGTGCAAAAAACAAATATAAGATCAGGGTATGAAACCTATAGGGCTATTTTTCGGTCTTAAATTGAGGTTGTATGGGTACCACCAGGTGGCACCCTTGGCTTCGGGGTCAATTCAGATGTTGATATCTCATTTCAGTTTGATTACAAGAACTTGAAACACTAGGATTTCGTAGAGGACCTTAATTGATAATCTTGATAAGCGTTAAATGGCGCTTAAGACTTCCAAAAGTGTACAATTAGCTCACCTAAACTTTTGCATTTTTTAGCGTTTCACAATGATATAGGGATAAAAGGTGATCCATTATCTCCTTTCTCTTTGAAGTGTGCATCATATAAATAGCAGGGCAGTGAACGGGATCTATAGACTTAAATCTCCGGTCTCTTATTGGGCTGTAAGGGTACCTCAAGGTAGTGCTCATAAGTTGGAGTTAATATCAGGGGTTTATATCTAAATTGATTTTGTTCACAAGATTTTTAAAACTTTTAAGATTAAGAAAAGAACATTAAGAGGTATTCATAATAAGCACTTTGACCAATGAAAAATTCCGTTAAGCTTATCTGAATATTGTTCTTTTTTTGCAATTCAGAATAATATAGGGGTAACATGTGGTCCATTATCTTTTATTTTCTATGAAGAGTGCATCAATTATATACCAAGGTAGTTCAGTGGATCTATAACGCTACACATGTACAATTTTCCGGTCTCAAATTTTGGTTTTATGGGTACCACCAGGTAGTGCCCGTTGCTTGAAGCAATTTCAGCGGTTTATTTCTCATTTGCGTTTGATCACAAGAACTTAGAAACCCAAGGGTTTGTAGAGGACATACAGAGGTATTAATAACAAGCGTATGAGGGTGTCTTGCCACTTTAAAGTACCGTTTAGCTCATCCGAATATAGTCGAATTCTAGCATTTTACAATATAATAAGGGTGAAAATTAGGCCATTTAATCACTCATTTCTATACATAGGACTTTTCTGGCGTCAAATATAAGCTATAGGGGTTCAATCAGGTGGTTGCAAGAGTTGGTGATAATTTTTAAGAGCTTATACATGTATTACCGTGGTTATTTATCACATGAGCTTCTATTTACTAAGATTTAGAACTGAACCTTTAGATGTACTAGTTTCCATATTAGGTACATTTGTATAAAACGTCAGCTCAAGTCCCTGAAAGTACCCAATTTGTTTATCCGAACTTTGCCCCTTTTTATCATTCACAACGATTTAGGGGGAAAAGGTGGACAATTGCCCCCTTTATCTTTTAAGTGTGCATCAAACTAATGCTTGGAAGGAGAGGGGATCTTTTCTCAACCTTACATTAGGCATGTAGGGTTACCACCAAGAGTTCTAGCGGTTTGAGCTCATGTTAAGGCCTAGATCCCCTATGATATATATCACAAAAATTTGTAAAGCCTAGGATTTTAAAGTGGATCTCGAGATGTATTCATAACAAGCATTTACGTCTTCTCGAACCCCTAAAAGGGTCTGAGATGACTTCCTTTAATGCTTGTTATGAATACATTCGAATGTTCATTTTTTTTTTATGCGCAGTAATTTGAGGTTACTGTTATAAAAATATATTTGAGTTATTGTGAGCAAAATCTAAGAAGATACAAGCCTTTGACATGAGTTAAAACCAGTGAGAACCATATGGTGGTACCCACAAAGGCTTACAATCAGGACGGAGTTTAGTATCCCTATAGGTTCCACACCCTACCATTAAACACAAACGCATTCATAATTCTTATCTAGGCGAGCTTTATTGCCTTCGAAGTTGTCAATGCTCATACAAATTATTCATGCATTAATGTTTTATTAAATAAAGTACGTCATTAATAAAGTTAAATTTAATTTTTTGTTCGTGTACTCTCAGTGCTTTGATAGTTTTCCTAATTGGCTGCTAGTTTTCAGGGTTTAGTTGCTGCTAGCTGTGATCTGGTTAATACATGGTATTATCAAATAGAATCAAATAAAAAGTTTCTTTAAAAAATAGACTGAAAGACAAAGTTATGGTCGATTTAGGATTTTATTGTTTGTGTCAATTAGATTTATTTTTTTATTTTTAAACTCTACAGTACCTGTGAAATCAGTGACGTTAACTCCGAATTCAATCACAGTTGTAGTCGGACAACAGATAAATCTAACCTGTACAACATCGTACTGTAATCCACCAGCTAATATTTCGTGGTACAAATCATCCACGGACATAACCAGTCAATCAACATCGACAAGAGATGAATCTGGTGGTTTAGTTAGAACAGCATCTTCCTTACAGACTCTAGTTTTCAAAATGGACAATGAAAAACAGGTGTATTGTGCAGTTAGCAACATACCAGGCCGCAGTGTAATTTCCACGGTGCTTTCAGTGGCCGTTTGGTGTACGTATACTTATTCAAACATGATGTATCATAATTTAACTAAACGTTTACAGAAAAAAATACTTTGTAGAAATTTCCAGAATCTGCCATTTCTTATCTTTGTTAAATTTAGTAAAATTAAAACGTAAGAAACAATGATCTTTGCGTTCAAAGAATTCAGAATGTCTTTTTTTCATTGTAGGTATTTTCATTGATTCTCGCATATAAACCAGAACAAATTTTATCAAAAAATTATAACAATTATAAAGTGAAGCTGTTTTTTTACATTAAAAGTGAGGGAAATTTGTAGAATTAAAAAGGTTGTAATTATTTTGTCTAGTCAAGATTTAACTGTTTGTTCTGCCCCAGTCAATTAGGGCTTCGTTCAAAAACGTAGCTGCAACATATGGCTACGTAGCAGCTATGCTGTTGAACGGTAAGCTAACTTAGCCATTACGTAGATGTTCGTAGCCTTTATGCTAAGCATTACATTCAAGATAGATACCTCAGTTACCACTTTGTAACAAACATGAAATCTATTAAGATTTACATTGGAAAGGAAACTAGAATATTTTGTACAATAAATCAAGAAAATCATCATCTACTATAATTAAAAATCGTATTTATTAGTCCCTTACCGGTTTTCACCGAAGGGGACAATAGCTTTCCTCTGCGTCCGTCTGTCCGTCCGTCCGTCTGTCTGTCCGTCTGTCTGTCCCACTTCAGTTTTCCACACTCTTTTTCTTTATGCGTTTGAGGATTAATATGAAATTTCCTGAACAGATTCAAAATGTCAAACTACAGATCAAGTTTACACTTATGTAGCGTCTGGTTGACATATTTTCGAGAAAATTCATTTTTTATATTCCAATTCTTTTAATGTTCGGGTTCGTTATCGAGTTCGGTGTGTACATGTATGATATTGAATAAACGAGGAAAGTATGCAGTCAGTAATAATATCGTGCATTACTTGGACCATTCCTTTTATTGTTTCTAACAAACAAAAAAGTTCTGTAAAAAGGTGCCAAGCATTGCGTTGTAGATTTAATCGGCAGGGTATTTTGTATTATTACAATCGAGTTCGTTATCGGGTTGGTCTGTTGATTCGGGGTAGACGGTAAGAAATGATATTCTGCATAACAGTGCATTGTTTTCACAAATTTCTACAAGCCGGTAGGGGACGTGTATTGCTTATGCAATACTCTAAGAATGCTTGTTTTCAATAAAAACCCTGGACCAATAGATAAATAAAGAAAATCGAACGCTAAATTTAAATTTCCCGCCGCTGTGAGAGATGCCATTGCACTTTATTCCATCTATTTCGGTTCGTTTTATCAACAAAGTATCATGCACCAGTCTAAGCAAATCATGTGTTCGATCTAAATTACAAGTTCTGGAAAATTTGAAAAAATATCGATTTAAGACCGTTTTTTTACCTTTGACTTTCCACTAAACTAAAAACCAACGTCAAGCAATGCATATTCATTTGGATTTTTAAAGGGGGATGTGCGACCATCTTGTACATTTGAAGAAAAGAATGTAAAAATTTCTTGAACTGGCTTGTCTCTGCCCAAAACTGGCCAAAATGTTTCCAAAAGATATAAAAGCAATAAATATAAAGTCCTACATGCCATTTTGTTTAAAAAGTATTCATACAAAGAACATGACAACGCCTTTATAATCACTCAGGACAGCTGTCAAACTACACAGCTACAGACTTATTTTAAAGATTTAAAAATCTGAATAAATACTAAGGGGGTTTAGTGGTAACTTCTCTACAACCATTAACGTTGACGAGAAAAAGTTTGAATTTTACTAATTTAAGTTGTAACATTATCTCAAAGTAAGGTATCCTCGTTTGTTCAATGTAAATAGTTTTACTAGTTTTTAGATTTTATTGCATTTTCATATCGTAAAAAATCAATCCCAAAACGTATTTACATGTATGTACTGTTTATATACCTAATAGCTTCCTTTGTTTTGATAAAGCTAATTGTGCATTTTGGCAATAGCAAACTATTTTTTGATAATAACGATACAAAAGGGAAATATGTTGATATTATATTCGTAATTGACTGCAACACATTGTTCAAAACCAATTGTCTAGTGGAACTAGGTATGAATATCATTTTAAAAAAAAGATTTAGAGTTATCATTGATTTATTATTATAGTTTACTTTATTTAACACTAATCTGTAAAATGTCCACAAATATTATATGTATATTATTTGTATTACTCATAATTAAACTTTAAATAAAAAGAAAACCCTTATTGTGAATAAAATGTTGATGCATGAAATACCTTAATATTTAGAAAAGGATTATAGCAGTTCCTCAATGATGTTAACAACTTTTTCATAGATAAACCGGAAGTGACATCAAGTACCCAAAATCCATACAAAGTTACAGAAGGGCAGACAACTTTTTGGAGTGTTTACTGACTGATGCAAATCCAAGGTCTAATATTACATGGCAATGGTACAAAACAGGCAGTTCCACCAGTGTGCTTTACAACAGGCCCGTCTTTTATATTGCAAATATAAAGAGGAATATGTCAGGATCCTACAGTTGTACAGCCAGCAACTCTATAGGGACATCGGTAGCATTTACGATTTACGTAGACGTACTATGTGAGTAGTATATATAACTCTATTTTAGCGTTTACATCAGTTCTTTTTCAAGGATATAGCATCAGCAGTTTTAGTTTATAAGGAATTGAAATACATATTGAAGCAAGCATATCAATTGTAGATAAACCAGAAGTGACATCAAGTACTTTAAATCCATACAAAGTTACAGAGGGACAGGCAGCTATATTGGAGTGTAGAGTGACTGCCGCCAATCCAAGTTCTAATATCACATGGCAATGGTACAAAACAGACCGCCCTGGTACCATGATTCACAATGGACCAACATTAAGAATCCCAAATATACAGAGGAACAGGTCAGGGTCGTATAGTTGTACAGCCAGCAACTCTGTAGGGACATCAGAAGTAGTTGATATTAATATTGACGTACAGTGTGAGTTATACTTACAATTCAATGATAATATTTTATTTATGCTTCGAGTGTCGAATAAAAATCGATTACTTGTGTTGTCATTTTGCGTGTTTTAATTCAATTTATCTTATTACAAAAGTTAATTTTAGTTTTAAGTAAATATAATTCTAATTTTGACCTTTGTTAATGATGGTAACTGTAGCAAAAGTAAAGCAGAAGTAAAAAAAAAAATACGAGTGAACATTATAAATTCACGCAGTACACATGTATGTATTCATGTGTTCATAATAAGTATTTATAAAATGTATTATTTCCTACAGCTTTACTATAACATACCGTACTGGGAGAGACAGTTGACATTTTGTAAGAGATTGTAAGAAAAATTAAAATTATATGCAATTGATATTAACATAAAAAAGATTATGTCATCCATGTAAATCTTTAAAATGAAATAGATAGACCAGACTTGACAGCAAATACTCCAAGTCCATACAAAGTTATAGAGGGCGAGGCAGCTACATTGAAGTGTAGAGTGACTGCCGCCAATCCTAACTCAAGTATCACATGGAGTTGGTACAAAACAGACAATCCCAGCAACGTCCTTTACAATGGATCAACCTTATCAATCCAGCATATACAGAGGGACAGATCAGGTTTATACTATTGTACAGCCAGCAACCCTGTAGGGACATCTTTACCAGTTAATACTTTGTTAGACGTACAGTGTAAGTATTTTTAATTATATATCTTACGTAAATGCTCTGTTTTTATCCAATTAAATTTGCACTTAAAAAGAATTATTACTTCGGTTCATAACATAGGTATTGACGAGCAACGACGTTAGCTTCGGGAGTGCAAAAGTATCCACTTCCTTGCAATGTTTTGTGATATATTTCAGATAAGCCAGAAATATTAGATAAACCTAGCACTTTAGTAAATGAAAGCGAGAACGTCATATTATTTCGAACAATAGTCAGCAATCCATTGGCAGATGTGTACTGGTATAGAGGACAACAGTTACTGCAAAGTCAATTGTTGGTAAGGAATACAACATATATCATCGAGAAAGCCTCATGTGCAGATGCAACAAATTTCACCCTTGTTGCTAGTAACGAAGTGGAAAGGAACGTTACAGCCTTGGTGGAACTCTTGGTTAATTGTAAGCTGTGTGTTTGATTATATTTCCTCAAAGCAACATCAGACCCTTACAATACGTGAACTAAAGATCTTGGAATTCTTTACGTAGTATGTTTCATTTAATTTTTTTGGTAATTGAAAAAATTTAGTGATTTAAATTCATTCATAGGTAAGCCATCGGTAGCCAACTCTAATGTAACTTTGGGGGTGACAGACACTGCTGTACTGAATTTTTCAGTCATAGTTATTGCATTCCCAGAGCCTCAGTACGAATTAAACTATATCAATGGAACAAGTGACACTCAGATGATGCACACTATCACAAGGAATACAATTAATAATTTTTCAATTAATTTCAATCAAAAGACCGTGAACAAATGTGACCGTGGAACTTATCACTTAAAAATTTGGAACCTATATGGAGAAACCACGATAATTGTCAACATCTTCAAACAAAGTAAGTAAATACAGTATAAACTCTGGCTTAAAATTTGTCCTTAGGTAAATAATTCAAAAAACAAAATTATTTACTAAATTGATAATCTTTTGTTTAAAATAGATTAAATAATTTGATATTTTACGTTTAAGTTGAAATAGTATTAAAAGCCATATATATATATATATATATATATATATATATATATATATATATATATATATATATATATATATATATATATATATATATATATATATATAATGTGCAAGTGTCACTTAAATGATCAAATGAAAGTTACCTGTCATTTTATTTGAATTACTTATACATGTACATTAAAAGAAAATATTATTATATTTAATAGTATGTATAATTTGCATATAAAACATTAGTTTTATGCAATAGGCCTACAATGAGCAATTAAAATATGTATCAATTTCAATCTTATCATGTATGGTGCATTCTTTAAAATACATTCTTACAACAACGTACAACTTGAACTATTGATAAGATGAAAAAGCAACAGGGGAAAGGAAGCGCGAAAGATATATAAATAGCTAGATGGATAGATAGATAGATAGATAGATAGATATTCGTTATTTTCAAAGGAAAACCAGATAATCCAAGAAACATAGGAGTAACATGTGAAGCAACACGTGCCACCGTACAATGGATTTCGTCCTTTAATGGCGGCGATCATCAGACTTTTGATGTTTTTGCTTTAAACGGTCAACAAGGAGGCAATCAGTCTATTAAAATTCCAGACATGGGTGAAAATAAAATACACAAAGCATATGTACAAAACCTTCAACCTTCTATGGCGTATGTGTTTACGTTTCTGCACAAAACAATTATGGATTTAGCATATCGAACATCATCAGCTGCATGACATCAAAAGGTTAGTTAAAGAACGGAAGAAATCCTAAAATAAGCATTCAATGCTTAAATACATTGTACATCGGTTAATTGAGATAATTTATGTTAATCATTAAGTCTTCGGTTTTATCAAGTGCCTAGTTATTATAAACAAGGTGACATCTTCCGTAAAATGTATAAGCCAACTTAATTTGAAATTTATATATTATGGCTATATTTGTTCATATAGTAAATTCAATATTCCTTAAAACTTGAAAATTGAGTTTCTACATCCACCAATGATTTGCAATTGTTGACCTCTTGGTACATGTAACTATTAATTTCTGTATGTCTTTTTGCGGAGCAATATTTATTATATTGTTTGCATTAATTCCGAAAACAAGATATTCTCTCTTTTGACCCTATCACCACACAAAATAAAAGTATAATTTTAGATTTACTATTATGCCTAAACGGTAAACAGGCAAACAATTCTTCGAAAACCATTAACCACGTGCAGTTAAATAACAATCAAATATTTTATATGCAAATGCTAACTCTGCCGAATTCATGAAATGTGTTTATCGTCTTCTGTAAGTGCTGTCACTCATACTTTTTTGTAATAATAAATAAATTCATATGCAGTTTAGAATAGTATGGGGAGTGGGAAGTCAACAAATTATCCATCCTTTCATCTTAACTTGCAAAAAAGACTAGCTTTTAGTAAAGAAAAGTTCATATATTTTACTACATTTTTGTAAAGCTATATTTCCAAAGGTTGTCAATATCCACAGAATAAACGAAAGAGAATATTAATTACGAAACACAAAATTATTATCAATCATTCCTAACTAATTGTTGGCTAATTGACTGTTTTAACATATTTTCCAGCTTGTGTATATTTTGTATATTTTTCTTAATTAAATTGAATTATTATTAACAGAAACAACAAATAGTCAGACCGGAACGATTGCAGGAAGTGTTGCTGGGATTTTGTTGTTGATCACGATTGTTATTCTTATTGTGTTTCTAATACAGAAACGTTATGTTTGCGATTTAAGTAAGATATATTTTAGTACTTTGTAATTTTTACGTGTGTTAGAATTCTAGCTTTCATTTCAACTTTAAAAAGCTTAAACGTATTTCATATAGTTTTCAAAAAAAGTTTTGATTTTTTGGCTTGTAGTTCTGAGATATGTTTATTTATCAAAGGTCACAACTAATCATGGCCAGGTTTTTAAGACTTGTGAAACTAGGCCTCAATTTGAATGGCAATTAAAAAATTATATTGAATTGAATAGTCGTTTGGCGTTGACCTCATACAAATTTCATTACATCTTGTTTAGCGTATCTTAAACAAAAATAAATATTACAAGGCTTATTTTGATTGCATTGAATTTATTGATTTTAGCAATCCATAAAAGAAACAGGTATGTTGATAACCAGATAAGAATCGAAGCATCCATTGATTTATTTCATTTATACATTTTATACACTGTTTTTAAAATTTTACGTGCAAAAAATAGCAATTCTGTTTTATGGTATATGTATTTTTCTCGATTCACTTATGACTAAATATAGGGTGACAACTAGGCCTAGACAGTTTGTAAATATGTTGAAATTATTTTAATTGCATATACCTTTAAGATATCATTCTTTATCTAATTATTTCAGCAAGGAAGCAAACAAAGAATCATCTTTCTATACAGCCATAACAGGTAATATTATGTAAAATTCAATTGCTGAAAGTGCTAATTCCAGTTTATTGTATATGTATATTGTTTTAAATGAGTCAAAGACATGTTGAATCTGGTAAGTTCGATTTTATTAAAATTACATTCTTGATATGAGTTGCACAAGAATAAATGCCATATCAAGTGTTTGCCTTATTGTGAGATGCTTGATTCGATTGTATCTCAAATCTCTGATTGTTTATTTTTGTGAATGTTTATCAATACGCACTTTTATAGTTTTGCCGATCATTTGAGTGATATAATAATGAAGAAAAGGATTAACAAAACCTGTTTCTATACCAAATTTTACTAAGAAGAACTAAGGTAACAGATGGCTTTGCCTCTTAGGACTGGTTGGTCTTTGCCATTTTTAGGATTTTTAACCTACTTTAAACAAAGGACCATATCTAAAGATAGAGGAAAAAGTTAAAATTTTATAGCCAAAATATTTAGCTTTTTGTTTAAATAATAGTTTATGACAAACAATATCATATTTAAAAGTTTAAGGCCGATCTGTTGTCTAATTTGTTAATATCCAGACTCCTTAAAAATTGCCCTGATAGTGAGGCGGGTACGGGTATATTTCTAAATCTAATTGGCCCTCGCCGCTTATTAATATTGAAATGTAGCGTTCAATGTTTTTGTTAATCAAAAATAAACAAATTTGTGCAATTCTTGTTCATTTTGTGGTGCGCATTAAAAATATTTTACTTCGATTATTTTTTTTTAATATGTAGCACTATATTGCTCGCATTTTATTTTTCGTTTTTAAGAAAGGTCAAAATTTTAAACAAATTACTAGAGTATATAGACTTGTCATTTATGTATTATGTCTCTGTCTGGTATGTGCATGTGTATTTGTAATTAAAATTGTAAATCAAAAACTTTCAGCAACAAAATCAGAGAAAATAAGAATGAGAGAATTTACATGTGCCAGGTTCTGATAAGACAATAATTTATTACAAAAATGATTGGATGCTGGACATGTTAATTGATTCAAGATGTTTAACAATCTTGAAACCTACCCCCCCCCCCCCCCCAGTGACCCTGCTGTGCACAAATGCAAATTACCATCTGTAACATGACAAAGTATTTTGACCATGGTTGTTTATGAGCACCCCCTTACATGCACACAAACATTATTTTACAAGCTTGACTTACAAAGAGATATTAATAAATTACACACAAGTATACAGTATTATTACAAAATTTGTCGCCAAAAATGATTTTATTTACATTAAAATTAGTTTTTGGGTTAAACTATAGTTAATATAAACTTCATTGTCTTTTCCTTACATACATATAATCATCATAATATTCCAGAACAACAGGAAAACAGGGAAAGGTAAGTTAAATTTATACACCTCATCAATTGGAATTCTGAAAGAATCTTGACCACAAAATTCTCATCTCGTAAAATATTTAATCTTGACGGGTTTAGCTAGAACAAGTGCAGAGTGACGCTAACTTATCTTTAAACTATTAAACACGTATTTTTTGTATTTTTTTTTAAATACTAGCTGGCTATGCTGTACATTGTGGGTCACGACAGTGAGTTGTAACTCTGTGACAAACTAACCAATCAACAATTTAAAAAAGCTACAAAATGAATTATTTATCACAAAAACATTGCTATTTACGAAAATAATAATATAACAAGTTAAAATCGTTTGAATAATAAAATAATTTAGGCCTATTGACCTACAACATGGCCGCCAACGGGAGATAACTTTTGCTACATTTTGTCTAGGGAAACTATTTTTTCAGAAGAAAAGCTTATTATGCAGACAAGAAACGGCGATATTTTCTGATGTTTTTAAATTAAATTTTGGTGAACATTGTGTGCTTCGATTTCAGGAATATGTATGACGAGTTGACAAAAGACGAAAATCGAAGCCAGTACGAGGCTGTACTAATGACAGGTATATTTATTAATAGCATTCTGCCTTCTCAATGTGAACATTTGATAGTACATTTGTAGTACAAATGTGACCTTTATATTAATCCACATACTGAAATTGTTGATTTCTTTTATTGTTAATATGTTTCAGAAATACAAGGACACAATGAGTATCTATCTATCTATCTATCTATCTATCTATCTATCTATCTATCTATCTATCTATCTATCTATCTATCTATCTATCTATCTATCTATCTATCTATCTATCTATCTATCCATCCATCCATTTATCTATCTATCTATCTATCTATCTATCTATCTATCTATCTATCTATCTATCTATCTATCTATCATAGATTTATGAACATCTAAAATTACAGGATATACTGAAATTGATAATGTTTGATGTATTTTAGAAAACTGTATGAAGAAACGCATAAGTCTAGCTCTGAAGATTTTGAAAGTCAAAGCGATTCTAAAGACCGGAAAACGATTTTGAAAGGTATGGGTAATATTAAAACATATGTCTAAGCAGCATATCAAATTAATACTAATTTTAATTGAATTAAATGAACTTAAAGAAGTAGCAATACACTCTAATTCTATTATCTTTTCAAAGTCCTTTTAGTTGTTCTTCTATTCTAATATTTCAAAACATAGAAACATGCATTAACTATCAGTTATAAACTAGAATTAACATCAAACATTGTTAATTGGGTTGGGAAGTTTACGCTATCCCTTCATGAATGTTACACCTTGAAACTAAACATGCATTAAATTTATCGCGGATTGCAATTCTAATTGTTACAAAAACGACCTTAATTTACTGATATCAATTTTGGCAACGATGGAGGCTAGTAAGATTGTAGTTTGATTGTTTCAGGTTCAGTTGACGAACGGTGTTTGGAACAAGACGTTGAAGAATACGCTAACACATCATTTAAAGATTGAATCTTTCTGTGTTTCTGTGGATGGCTAGATTTGCGTTTTTCGTCGTCCACCCGGAGAACGGATAGGGATTAGAGGAGTTCACAACCTTTAATAGTTATGGATACGATCTCAGAAAATATTTCTTCTGTATACACTTTTTTATGAAATTAATATAGAAGAATGTTACATGTAAATGTTACAAAAAGTGTTCTTTTATGGACTGTACAGAGACTTCAGATTATATACAAGGTTTTTTTTTAAAAGAAAGGTTCAGCATTTTTTAATGGAAATATTTAGAAAAATAGTCCTTAACATTAAATAAGGAAACATTTGTAGGTAATATGATTTGGAAAGGGGTCCATTCCTATCGAAAATGAAAAATGAAATCCCCACTTAATTAATACATTATTAGTTATTTAGTTATTATCAAATAATTTTTTTAAAAACATCTGTTTTTTTAATTCCGTAAGATATTTACATTCAGCTTATTTAAATTGGGTAGTTTGTATTCTATTACACATAATTTACATATGTAGTATCGATTATATATATATATATATATATATATATATATATATATATATATATATATATATATATATATATATATATATATATATATTGTTAATAATATTTTTAAAGCATTAAATACATCAACTGTAAACGAATTATGTTTGGTGTGTCCAATATTTCGCAGAAAATGATAGTTCAACGTACCAAATGTACGTCTCCATAGTTTATTTCAATGAATTTTTATTTTAAATTTGTTAAAACAATAAACCCTTAGTGATGAGGAGTCTCAAGGGGGTATAATTGTTTATATTGAAGTATATACAGACATGTAAAAAAAACTACTACTTTAAAAAAAAAAACATAATGATTTTTAATTTTACAATCTTTTTCTTTATCCAAGCATCTTGCTAAAATGTAAATTCTTAATTTTTAAAAGTGTTTGATATTAGTATTGAAAATCACGGAAATACAATGCTATAATATGTAATATAACTATGCAATCAGTATGGTTGTATTGATCATGTTGCGTTACAAAGAGTAGTTAAAGGTGTAAATTCCTTAGAGTTACAGTTTTTACATTGTATATAGTTTTCAACTGTGGTTAATGTGCTTCATTTGTAATGGTATCTATAGTAATTAAACGTAAATTTTGTTATTTTTAAAAGAAAGCTTTTTTCTTACAACTTATCTCTAAAAAACTAAAATAGTACTTTAAATTTATATTCAATTTTTACATAATATCATTTTGAATTTTTTTTTTCATTTTTCTTTTACAATTAAGTGTATAAGGAGTGAACATGTGGCTCAAGAAAGTTACTCGCAATGAATTAATACATGTTAGACAATCGATATATGAGCAAATTAAGTGATATACAGAAAGGAATTTACTAATTAAAGCTCATTTGATAAGAAAGACATAGTTTTAAGATGCTATTTTAGGGAATCATAGTGGAACAAAATAACTCATTCAGAAAAGTCAAAAGAACAATACATTTGAGAATCGTGCCTTATCTCCCTTCGCTCTCGACGGCAGTAAATCCAAGCTATATACATATGTAAGGAAAGTAACAGATTAATCTTTGTTTGGAAAACATAGTGTAATTACCTTTTCCTTGCAATTTTGTTTTGTTACTTGAAGCAAATAAGTTTTTGTACAGTAAGGCGTGACTTTAAATAAATAAAATAAGCTCTTGCTGAAGTTCAGCTAGGTGTTTTTTTATTTTCTTTATGTAGTTTTTGCTTAATTACCGGGCTTATTTGATTTTATATATATTTGTCGAAAACAATATCTGAAAATAATTGCGCGAGCTATTCATATCATGTTTAGGATGCTTTGATATTTCATGCTAGTGAAATTAATACAACGTATAATTAGTTATTGACTGGCACCACTTTGTCAATTTCTCTGAAATTTATTTTTATGTTATACAATAGTTCAAAATAAGAAGTTATACTATGTGACTTGCTCATATCCTCGTATTGCATGTATATTTTTGGTTCAAAATGACAAACAATTTGCAACCGTTCTTTTGACGTTGCATAAATTTATTTCTTGCTTTTATATGTTTTGCATGGTTGACAGTAGGTTATTGTCATTTTTCAATTTATATTTTATCCTATAGAATCAGAATGTTTTAACGTTCAAAAACACTACAAGAGAAAATTGAACATCTGATAAGTGTCAATTTGGACTTTAAAATTATCTACAACTGCGCAAATATTATTGTTTTTACATGCCGGATTTCTCAGTAAAAATAAAATAAAATGAAGATTTAGGGTAAAATCGTAAATTAAGTTCAATGTCATGTTTTTTGGTTTTGTCACTTCAGTGTTAAATGTTGTAATAACTATAACTTCCTTTCCAGATGTTTTTGTTACTAAGTGGCTTTTCTAGATCATATCAAAAGCTATCACATTAAGATCGATTTAAAAGTAAAGCAATTATTATTTATTGTTTTATTGAAATTTAAAAGAAGAATTAGTTTGATTTTTAAACAAAAATAATTAGTCTAATAAATAGGGTATGAATTAAACATGATTGTATTTTATATTTCTGATTATCCAAAACTAAAATGTTAAACAGATAAAGAGAAAGAAATACAAATATGTTTGAAAATTAACTAAACTTTATATCTTTTATAACTATAACAAGTCCTATGCAAAATATTTGCAGCAACGTTCGAATATTCACTTTATTACCTGCATTTAAGACCAGAGGACGCTTGTTGGTTCAGTTTTCATACCTAGGGTTATTATCATTGTTGCAATTGGCCAATCCTTTTTGTTTTCCATTGACCAGTATTTCGGCGTCGATTATTTTTCAAGGCGCAAAAATGCTTGTCCAAGTGAAAATATAAAGCCGGGCAGATGGTGCTGTGAAGAATCCGCTGTGAGTATTGTAAACGTAACTGTAGTTGAAGAAAAATTTGTCGTACACAACATTGTCGGGTGTATTGATATTTAAAGTCAGATGTGTTGGTATGTTACATTGAAGGCAACAATTGATTGATCAAAAAGAAATCAAAATAGTAATGTAACCTGACGTCACAGTAGTACAAAGTACGTCCAAAATATTGTAACTCGTATAACATAAAAATATACGGTTATCAAGAAACAATTTATTTGAAGAAAATTGAAAAAACGATTTTTATACTTATATAGGAGCAAGGAACAAGAATAACACCGATGTTATCATTGTCAATGCTTTTAACACAGCGGTAACTTTATTTTCAAATATTCAGAAATGTTTTTACCAGGGTTTCCGAAGTATTGTAATCTGTTGATGGCATGTAGACGGCAAGTTGCGTAACCGTTGCAATTCCACTTTACCTTGATTTTTGATGATTTTGATAGACAGGTGAGCGTCAGTTTTACCAACTAGACACACCTATTAATCTGTACGTCCGTAGTTGGTGGACACTATTGATTTTCAATCAATGCCCACAGCGTTTTTAACACTTTTTGTTCGGCACAGAAAGCAAAGGTTTGAACTAAGCACACGAAAAATAAGAATATTCGAAATATACCACATTGATATGATTTAAATAATGTTCTTATGACTTTATTTACCAGTTGCATTTCTCTCTTGAAAAATTATAGCCAAAAAAGTAGTACCAATCTTAGAAAAATATACGTGGACATCTCTTATCTGTAAAGAAATGTGTGACAAAAATAGAGAGAGAGAGAGAGAGAGAGAGAGAGAGAGAGAGAGAGAGAGAGAGAGAGAGAGGCACCCTGCATTATACAGTCTAATGGATTTCTTGATATTCGTTTTTGATAAGATAAATGGACATATTACTACTTACTTATAATCAATAAGAGTGTTGTGTTGCAAAACAAGACTGACATATTTGGTTTCAATTAATGAAGATTGCAATTTACACATGTTGCTGCCAGAACAAGTTGACTGAAAAAACTAGCAAGCAAAATTACCTTTAACATAGATCACACTAAATGAACATTATTAATGGAACTTAGTTTTTCAGTATCTAAAACACTGCAACTGTGGTTATCTACACGCCTGAAGTGATAAAAGTGAAATAGACATTAAATAATCAACTGTTCTACTTAGTTATCTTTAATTTTGTTACAAAAGGTTTGCTAAATCAACATACTGAGCATGAGTAAATATATCTCTCTCTAACGCTGTGTGACTGATATTGCCCTTTAACATCATACCTTTTTAAAAAATTATAGAAAACATAAGCTCAACAGTATACATGTTTCAGATCAAAAGACGCGCTTGCATACTGGTTACGATAACAAAAAATACGGTTAATTCAAAATTGAAGAGTGAGCAGGCTGCAATATGGAGCGTTGAGACGTTTTCAGAGTCCACACATCGCTGCCGCCATGTTAATTCGTGCTATCGGGACGAATAATTATTAAGGAGGCTGGGGGGTCCCCCAAAAATGTCTCCAAAATACACCAAATTTGCAGAAATGTTTCTTATAATCTTAATTTACATTTTAATATCAAAGACAACATCACAATCATCGTTAATTTTATGATTTTTTGCATCTGAAGAAATTGCACATTATGTAAAAAAAAAATTACGAAAAATATATGAAATATAAATAAAAGCAAAAAAAAAAAAATACCAATAACATCACAAAAAATTAACACAATAAGAAAAACTAAACATTATTTGTTATAAAGAAAAATATCACAATTTTACCAAAAATAAATATGTCATACAAATGCAAATATGTAAATATGTAAAACAAAAAAAAAGTAGCCACAAGATTATTTCCAAATTTTAAGATAATAATAATCAATGCATGTGTAAAAAAGATTGAGCACTTAAAAAAAAATTTGATGGTGAAATTATAAAAAGAAAAAAAAAAAGAAGGAAAATATTAGAACAAAATATTAGGAGTTTTACAAGTTACCTCCCTTTGAAAAGTTAAAATGCTGAAAAACAGCTGAAATGATTTTTTTGCATCATGTAACCCTTGGTTTACCATCAATTTAATCTTTAAATAATGCTTCAATACTATCATATACATTTCTTTCAAAAGACAATTTCAGTAAGATTTATTGAAAATTAAAGTGAAAATCTTCTTTGTATAGAGATAAAAACGCTTTAAAATGGCAGCCACCCCCCAGCCTCGATAAGTAGTTGTGACGATCAAACATGCGTTTATTCAATACACATACAACATAATCAAATTATACACCGAACCCGACCTGAATTCCGAACCCGTTCCAAATATAGTATACAGCATTTCATCAACACTTTATCATACAAAACATTGACTGACGTATTTCTGTTCGATGTAAGGTGTATTGATATGTATGCATTGAAGGCAATGATTGATTTTTTTAAAAGAAAATAAAATAATAAAGTAGCCTGACGTTGACGTCACAGTACAAAAAACTTCCCGAATATTGTACCCCACCGTTAAAAAACATATTGGTCTCACAGAACTATTCATACGTCGAAAAACGGAAGCATGTTTATTTAGGAACCATAAATAAGAGAGAGAGAGAGAGAGAGAGAGAGAGAGAGAGAGAGAGAGAGAGAGAGAGAGAGAGAGAGAGAGATGGCAACCCACGTAGTCTTGTGGTTTCTAGCCCTGATATCTTGATATTCTTTTTTTTTTTTATAATTAACAGTAGGAGCTTTAGCCCATTTTTTTAACCAATAATAGGATTGTATTGGAAGTTTTTACTGATTTGGTTTCAATGGGAATATTGTATGGAATTTACACATTTTCTGGCTGTGACAGATTGACTGAAAAACACAAGCAAAAATACCTTTAAAACCGATGACTCGGTTGGTGACAGTTATCATTGAAACATAGTTTTCGGTATGTAGTTAATACACAGACCCAAAGTTTTATTAAAAGTGTTTGTCAAATATAATGTTTTGATCATGTAAAATAAACATATTCGTTCCTATACCCGAGACCTGGACCTTAGCTAGAAATCATGGACGCTTTCGGTTGGGTTGAATCCATCTCAGAGTTTTTGGACTTTTGTTGGTTGTCGGTGGAAATGGCTATACAATTATATAATTAAATAATTATATCATAATACTTTTAACGGATCGCCAAACATTCTAACCATTATTATCTAGGACAAAATGAATAGTAGATCTATAGTGATTACAATCGTAAGAACAATTCAGAAAACAACATCCTAACGGCTGGTTTGTCCTCAATTGTTGTTCGGCAAATTGTATGTGCTCTTCATTCGAGTAAAGACTAAAATCAATCGCAAAAAGTTGCCATTAATATAAAGCACGTGCTGAAAAATACTTTTTTCCTTATTTTGAGATTTTGTCACGATTTTTTTTATTTCAATCAATATTGATGTATGTAATTTGTGCTTTTGTTGAGAAGAATAAAAGTCGGTAACGAAAAGTTGAAAATTACATTTTATTTCATAGTTTTTAAATAATTCTATAATTAATTCAAAAATTCATATTTTTTGAAGATGTCTGTAATTCAAAAATAAATTTTTGTAATGCAACTTTAAAATTCTACGCCTCCAATGCTATTGTCAATGTACTGTTTTGATATCATTAATTTTATACCTGCGTAATATGTTTTTATTAAACAGACATTAATGAACTTGCATACTTACATCAGAAAAAAACGTTTTTGGAAAGGGAGTAGGTTGACGATGTAAAATGCCGAAACAATTTATGAAATTATATAATCAGTTATTTTTTTTGAGGCATTAAATTTTAATTTTGTAATAATCTACTTGTAAATTTCTGTAGAAATAAAAAGATAAATGGATGCATTCCCCTTACCCGCCCCATTAACATAGTTATGACAAAATGTATAAATAACCTTTACACGTGTAGCTACCTGAATTCAATTCAATCTATTTCACTCAAACTGACATCATCACCATAATAGTTATTGAGGTACGTATAAAAAAAATTGAAATCGTCAGGGCTTAATTATAGAACATAAACCAAAACGAGACATGACTATAAAAATCAAAGAGTACATTTTGAATTTTGTATGTATAAACGTACAAAGCCTTCGTCTTTTTAGCTTTAAAGATGAAATAAATTCTAAGAATTTAAAAGTATTTGGTCCATTAGAAATAAAGAGTCTTTAAAGCTTCTTTCTTTTGCAACAAACATGCATTTCATTCTAGTACAAAATTATTTTTGTTCGAATCACAAAAGATACAGAATCGCCTACCAGACTCAACAGGTTTACAAAAATTTAATACCTTGTATTATGTTTGATTTGACTGGGTCTCTGCACAAACCATATAAGATGGAACTTATTCTTATTTTTTTTTTTTAAATTCAAGTTATGTTTCATCAAATTTACGTGAATGCATTCAAAAAATATTAAAGATATTTGGTATATCCCTTTATTTTACGGTCATATATTAAACTGTAATTGCAAACTCAAACAAGCCTCTATTCACTCAAATTGTTATCGTTTTAATTTATGAATTATGATGCACATGTTAATGTGTATTGAATGTATATCAATGTTTTGGTAATAAAGAGGGGAGCAATAAATGACGTAACTTCAATCAGGGAGCAAAGAGGATGGGTGTGGATACATGTACGATAGGTCAAATGCCCATTCGGTTCACAGCATTATTCTAAATCATAGCATTTATTTAAATTGTGATATGTTATATTTATTAAAAATATTAAAAGTATTAAAAAGTTAATCGTCTAGTCTAAACATTACGATTATTCTAATTCTAAAGTATTTTTGAGTATTTAGCTGATCTTCTTTAATTGTCTGCATCAGCCAATCAAAGTGCGGCGTTTTGTCGCGCGATGTTTTGAAAACGTCATTTTAACTGTCAACTGTCAACAAGTTTGTAAATACCGCAGCCAACCCACCTCCTTCCCCTTCATCACTTTTATAGGTAGGGGTTCATTTTGCATTGTATCGTACATGTATGTTGCTGTCTTTGCTCAACAATATTTTGCTGTATATATGTTTGGTACACGTAGATATGTATACATCTTTGTTTAATCTGGCTGGAAGTCATTTTGCTTTTTAAAACTTAAGTTCAATGTCTGTTAATAATATCATGACTCTTTAAAGACCTCCCTTCTTGCTTGATTTTTCTTATCATAAAAATAGCAGTAAAAACACACAACCATGTTTTATGTTTTTCTATCAGTCCTAGCAAGGTCAAGACTGTTAATAAGTCGTTAAATTCAATCTTTAACTATGTTAAATTTTGAATATTAAAAAAAAAACAATAAGAAAAAACATATTGCCGTAAGTTTTGATGGTATCAAACCCACAACCTCAAAAACCTGGTTATTAAAGGCAGCCTACTGTCTAGTGCTCTAATTACTTGTTGTTTAAATGCTTTATGTAACTTTCGCAACGAATTTGCGGACTTGTATAATTTTTCTAAAACGTTCAATTCTTGAGATACAAAATGATATTTTTAATGATATAGTTGGTCATCTCTCCACATCTTTGTTATCCATTAAAGATAATATTATTCAGTCAATTATGGAGCACAGATTCACTTTAAAAATGAAAAGGGATTGAAGTTCTAAATAAGATATTTTTTGAGGTTTTGATTTGCATACACCAATTAAAACAGCGCCACTGTTCAATGTATAGAACATAAGGTTTTAAACTGAAGTTATGTTAAATAACATTTTCTGATTTGTTGATATTTTATTTTAATTTTTCAGTTTCCTATCCGTTCTTCTAAAGACATTTAAAAAGCCTTATGCACTCATTTTATTTTACAAACAATTACACAGGGAACATTTAAAATCTTTTTCTAAAACATCTTTGACCAGAAAAGTTGAAACTTACGTGAACACATCTGTAAATCATGAATATTCAAGTTTCTTCATAAAACGATCCACGGGGATGTGATGGGACCGCAATTGAAGATCAAACTATTACACAGCCATATATTGCGGAAATCTTTACAGACTTTTTAATAATCATTTGAACAAAAAAGTTGAAAATTGGTACTGTAAGTAAGATGTTATTATATTTCATTCAAATAATTCAACTATCTATTATAATGTTACTTTAAAAAGAACGGCTGCAATAACTATTGCCTTTGGATTTTGTGATTTGAATTAATCGTTTACCAAATAGAATTACCACAGATGCTTAGACATCTGTTTCATTTTTTGATATTTTACTAGAAAAAAAAACGTTAATGGTAATCTAACAATAAAACTATATGATAAACTTGATAACTATAATTTTTCCATGACAACTTCACATACTTATGTATCAATATATCATCGTTACATGCTTATGGAATTTATGTTTCTAAGCTTATCTGTAATGCGAGAGTTTGTCAACATACGAACAATTTCTGAAACAACAAACACGTTGTGGGAACGAAAATATCAGAAACCCGGCGAAAATCATCTCTACGCAAGTTACATGTATATGGTCAACAAAATGACCTTTTCAGCAAGTACAATGTCTCATTAAGAGATATGCTGACTGACGTATTCACAACTTGTTAGACCATTATTTATACATCGGACTGACTATGATTTCTTTTTTTTTCATGACCTTGACAATGACCACATGGCGGGTGCAACCGGTTGTCAGTGGATGCTTACTCCTCCTAGGCACATGATTCCACCCTATCTTTATAGAGGTCCGTGTTGCTCGGCTTTGAATTTGTATTTTTCTTTATGGATTTTTGAGATGGTTTGCTGTTTATTATTGTCATTTTTCATGCATTTGGCTCTTCTAGATGTAACCATGAAACCAAGATCACACCAACAAACTATCAGTTCTTCTGAACAAAAACATATGACACAAGAAATAAGGTTTGATTCTAGATGTATTCAATATTTCTTATCTTTCAAAATAAGAACAAGATAAAATGAAAAATGAAATCAAATTGTTTCATATGTAGAGTTAAACTTTCCATCCTTTAAAACTGGACCATTCTCCATACAGAAAATTTGCGGTCGTCGTTCGAATATTCACCCTATCGCCGGCATTTAAGACCAAAGGAATTGTGTTGGCACAATTTTCAAACCCCGGATTACTTTCATTATTACAATTACCCAATCCTTTTCGTTTTCCATTGACAATAATCTCTGCGTCAAATATTGTTCTACCATTTACTAAGCTGGTCCAAGTAAAAATATACAGCCCGGCAGATGGCGCTGTGAAGATTCCGCTGTGAGGATTGTACGCATTTCCGTAGTTGAAGAATAATTTGTCATAAACAACATTAACTGGCGTATTTCTGTGCAAGGTCAGGTGTTTTGATATGTATGCATTGAAAGCAATGATTGATTTATCTAAAAAAGAACAAAATAATCAATGAACTTGTAGTCCGACATTAAATTGAATCTTAAAATATTGTATTTTCTTGTAATCATTCGAAATGAATTGTCAAAAAAATAATCAATTCATACGATTAAAGATATAAATTATATTAAGGATGGCAATTGCGACCCACTTTGCCGAATGTCAGTCGGAACTATGCTAAATTTGTAACTTTTTACAGAACCAATAATCGATTAGTAGAAAAAATTAAAATTATTCCATATTTCAACGTAATTTTGTTAAAAAAAAACTTTTCGATATTGATGTTATATTAATTTAAATGTGGTTGCTGATTGTGGCCAATTTAGGCTATATATCTCGAGGATAAAGAACTTCAAGACTTATGCATTAAGGTATGATTTTTTTTTAAAGTTTAAAGCTATAATATTTTGTATTTTTTTTTAACTGTAAAAGAATTTATAGAAAAATTAAGAAACCTCCTCTAGATTGTAATGAAGATTTGATGGGTAATTTGCTGACCACTCATCCTCTTTGAAGTGAAGACAATTAGTTCCTGTTTTGCACACAACTACATTGAAAAACCAGAATCTAGTATAGGTTCATGAAGCAATGTTACGCTTTACTAAAAAGTTAAGGCCTTTTATTAAATACATACTCTGACAAAATATTAATAATGTCTTTGTCGAACGTCGTTCATTACAAATTCCAAACAACATAGTATTTTAACTAAACAATAATTAAGTACAAAATTGCTTAATGATCCCGAGGCCTGGTATTGACAAATATGTGCGAAACTAAATAATTCGTTCAGGGATCGATAGTATATATCAAACGGCAGAAATTTGATTGGGTTTTGCTCAGTACTTTGCATCTTAGTCTGTTTATAGAATGAAAAATGACTAAGAAAAAACGACATGTGGTCAGATATGCATTTAGAATTTGTTGTGCCCTTTGGTCGTTGTTTTCGGTTTAAAATATAATTATCAATAATTAAAAGAATTCATATCGTCTACTGATTGAAATTTTAAAAACGACCACAGTTATTTCTTTGTGTGATCATTACCCTTTTTCGACAGTCAACTGTGCCTTTTAGAAAAACAAAAAATATAAATAATATGTAATGTCTGTATTTTGATGCTATTGACGTGATCAAAAGAAGTTTATGATCAACCGACTGACTATTCTGCGATCAATTAATATTCCCTAAATATCTATGTGCATATACTTGTACTTGTATAAAAAGTAAAATTTTAGATCTACCTTTTACCTCCTTGTCTATATTTTTGACACAGCGGTATCTAACTTCTAAATATTTGACAATATTTGCACAAGGGTCTCCGAAGTATCCGTTTGTGGCTTGTAGATGACAAGTTGCATATCCATTGCAATTCCACTTGACTTTGATTTCTGATGATTTTGATCGACATGTGATTGTGTTAGTTTTACCACCTGGACACACCTGGTCATCTGTACGTCCGTAGTTGGCTGACACTATTTTGATTTTCGATCCATTATCGCAGCGTATGAAACCCCTTTGGTCAGCACAAAGAGCAAAGGTTTGATCTACGGAGATAAAAAGAAAACCAAAAGTAGAAATACACAATTATAATAGTTTCAAGCTGTTCTAAAGGATATGTACTTACCAGATGCATTTGATTCTTGAAACAACGTCGCAAAAAAGAGGAGTAAAAAATGATGGCATGCCATAACTTATCTGTAAAGAATATTTTATATTATTTTATTTATTTATTTATAATCGGAAGAGAAAGATAGAATAGAAATTGATACAGTTAAATTAAATTCATTATTTTAAATCCGCAGTTGAGAAGCGGTAGGAAGTCTGGAACATTGGATTTAAGAGAGAGAGAGAGAGAGAGAGAGAGAGAGAGAGAGAGAGAGCAATTACCTAGTAAACTTCTTTCTGTCAGTCTGATTACTAACTCAATATCCCTGGCATCTATAAAAGTTTTGTACGTTTTATAAGCCATTTTATACTCAGTAAGAGGGTTTAGATATAATTTATCACTAATCAAGTTCAATAGGAATTTGCATGCAATTTACACACTTTGGTGCTGTTACAGGTTGACAAAAGCCTCTTTAATCACATGGAACAGTCAACAGATGTGACGCTTTCTGCAATTGTCAAGTAAGTAAGTTTAAGCAACGTTTGACACTTTTTCAGCGTATTAATATATATGACATTTAATGATCATAGATCAATGTCATTTAAATATAGCAAATTTGGCATATACATTACCGTACAAATTTATATACACTTTCAATATTAACAAGTGGGTGTCTTAACTGTTATTTCAAACTGTTACTTTGTCCTAGAACAATACCAGTGGTTGTTTTTATTTGAACAGTTGCAGCTCAAAAACTGTTGACAGCGAAGGCAACTATATATCAGACGAAAACCAGCTGCTACATTGCTAAAACACCATTTTAAATTGGCTGTATTGCATCATGTTTAGTTTTTTATAATTTCAGCAATATCAAACAAGCATTCTGAGAGTATTGCATAAGCGATACACGTCCCCTACCGATAAGAGATTTTAAAAAATAGGAAATTCAAACTATACATTCTACTCTAGATTAAAAATAAACTTAATTATACTTATACCATTGCATGTAACATATCTTAGGGATTTTTCACTGTTTAGTTCATAGATATATTTGACATGTTATACTTTGATAAGAGATAAGAGGACAGAGGGAATTCAAACTCTAAGTAAATACATCGAAATTAAATACAAAGATGATAAAATAATAATTCTTATTTTGTCCTGTGTAATTCTGCCAAGTCCATTAAGTATTCGCTGGTAGAAATTTGTTACAAGTGGCCCATGGGCCACATCGCTCAACTGAGCAACAAACAGCATAAAAAAATGAGCTTGATAGAGTCATAATACGAAATATCTGGACAATGCTGTATAATACATGTATATCCTGTATAAATGAAAATCCATTTTCCCCTTGGATATTCTTATGTTTATTATTAAGTCCCTTTTCTATCAGGATGAATGTCAAAACATGTTGAGCATATCCGTTCTAACAAGATTGTAAACAATAGTTTATGTATGGGAATATAATCCTACATCAAACTCTGTACCCCTTCTGGGGCCTAAGAATCGTCCTTAGACCAAAGTCTTTACAATTTTAAAGAATCTGCAATTTGTAAAAAAATTCTTGCATATAAGTAAACCCATATACTGTGGAATCATTAATTTTCGTGGGGGCCAATGTTCGTGGATTGCTAAAATTTTACAGGTTCATGGGGACGTAATTTCGTGTATTCTCTTAAACCTACAGAGGAAATATGACTTTATTATCCTAATTTATTAATTCGTGGAGGATGTCATTTCGTGGATGAAAGGTACCCACGAATTCCACGAAAATTGAGCCACCACGAAATCTAATGGTTCCACAGTATTATAACATTTCAGTTTTTGTAAATTTAAATGGTTTCCTTTGTGAATTGGATGTCCAATGTGGTCCCACCCCCCTCCTCAAGATTTTGATTTTAACAAATTTGAATTTACACTACCTAAGGTTGCTTTTACTAAATTTGCAGCTTTTCTAGGTAAATAAGGTATACAGAAGAAGATATTGAAAGATGTTTCTCTATATATTCTCATGTAAAAATTTGTTCCCCTCTCCCGTTGTGATCCTATGGGGATTGTAATTTTACATAAGAATATATAGAGAAAAAAAAACTTCTTCTCAAAAACATTTATGGCAGAAAAACTCAAATTTGACTGGAAACATCCTCAGGTAGAGTAGATTCCAGTTTGTTCAAATCATGGTCCCCAGAGTAGGGAAACAATTGAGAAATCAATTATTACATAGGAATCTTTAAGAACATTCATCTAAAAACTATTTTGTAAGAAAAGCTTAAATTTGTGTGAAAGCATCCTCAGGTAGAGTGGATTAGGTTGGCCAAATCATTGTCCCCGGGCATAGGATGAAAGGGGCCACAATGGCGGTAGGAATATTTACATAGGAATATATATATTTAATCTTCAAATAAATCATTTGATCAGATAAACTTATGATGGGCACACAATGGAGAGGGGGTCGAATTTTTAGATAGGAAGGTAAAGAAAAAATTTTCAAAAACAATTGGTAAGATAAGCTTAACCCTGTGTTGAAACATCCCCAGTTTGTGTATATACATGAACAAGATCCCCAGGGTATGATAAAGTCACAATTTTTTTAATTTTTTTTTTTTTTTTGGGGGGGGGGGGGGCAAATTTTTACTTAAGAAGATCACGAGAAAAATCTTTAAAAATCTGCTAAAAAGCATTCAGTACAAAATGCAGTAACCTGTGTAAAAGCACAGGTTGTCTAAATTAAAATTTGATCAAACCATGTTTCCGTAAAAAAGGTGCCACAAAGTTGCGGGTGTGAAGTTTTATATGAATAAAGAAAACTCTGTTTACAAATACTGAAACAAAAAAAACGAGCTTAGTATTTACCATAACAATATGTGGATTAAAATCGGCCGAATTTAAATAAAATACTTTAAACAATATCTATTGACTCAGTTGTCAAGATATTAATAATTTTACATTATCTTATAATTTTACATTATCTCAAAATCACTATAGTACTTTTCTAACAGAAAGTTATATGTTCCGCTTCCTTGTCTCAGTTATGTCCTACGTGTGTTTCCCTGACGACGAAAAAGCAATGCAGTTAATTTCATCACACAGGGTGTCCCATAATACTATTTTGACTTTGAATTTATCGAACAAAACAAGAAATGCATTTTAATAAATGTATGTGATGTAAATTTTCCTAAGCAAATTTCACAAAAATGCATATATTTTTTTTCAAAATGAGCCTGTTTAAAAAAATAAAGTCAAAGAATGTGCTCCAAATTAGGTCCTCCTTGATCAACGAGGACGTAAAGTCGACGACGAAAATTTCGCACCACAGCAGCGCATGTATCAGTCGAAATTGTCTGAATTTCTCTACGAATTGAGATTATTATCTCTCTGCTAGAGAGTCTTGTAGTGATTTGTATACAAGATCTTTAAGGTGTCCCATAAAAAGAAATCCAAAAAACTCAGGTCCGGAGAATGGCTCAAACATTTGCGGTTTTAAAAGAAATAAAGTTTCCATCAAGTGTCTGATGCAACCGGTCAGTAACTTGTCAGATGGTGTGTAAGGTCGTGCCATCTTGTTGAAACCAGATTTCGTTTGGATTAATTCCTCTTCTTGTTAAACTTAGGAGACATTTTCTATTTAAAATTTTAAGGTAACGGATACTGTTAACTGTCTGAGTTTCACCATTTTTATTTTCAAAGAAGAAAGGCCCAATTACCTCTGTTGGACTCATAGCAGCCCCAACTGTTAGTTTTTCACCATGTAAAGGTTTTTCAAGGTAAAGATTGGGTTTTTTGCTACCCCGGTAACATATACATTTCTTTTATTCACAATTCCATTCAGATAGAAATGAGAAGTGGAGATCAAATCTTAAGATTTTGTGCACGCTAGTTCTGCTATAATTTACTCTGTTGCTTACACCACTAAAAACTTCTCTCAAAGATTTCTGAGGAGTTTCTTCAATAAGTTTTCTCACCTCATGATCATGTATTGCATCAAGTTTTTTCACGGACCGTGTTCTGCCTTCATTGGAATGTCTGATGTCCTGTATGGATCCTGTTTTCTCAAATCTTCTGACAATTCCAAGGATATAGTGCTTACTGTGTTGTTTCAACCCAGCTAATTCTTTTTGCATAATTCTCATTACTTTAACCGAAGTCTGTGTTTTATGGTACAGCTTTATAACGACAGATTCATATTGAACAAAATTCAATTAACAAAAGAAATATGATGCAATTTTGTGACATCATAATTGAAAAAAAAATATGTTTTTTTCCCGAACTTTTTTCTGTGAACATTTTCTAATGATTTTATCTTTCATTTGAGCAACAATTAAAAAAAATGGCCAAAAGTTATTTAATTTATCAAAAAAAATTATGGTATCAGATATTATGGGACACCCGGCCCTGTATTTTTAATGGCCGTTACTCTCGCCACCCAAACGGTCCAATTATTAGTATCAGTTTATCCTAAATCGTAATATGAAATGTGTTTTTGATTCTAATCATTTAGTTGTGGGCATTACAATCTCTTAATTCTTTGCTGACATTTTCACAAAACTACTTATTTTACAGAAAAGGCATGAAACCCGCAGAACAGTCCTTCTACTGGGCCCGGTTTTTCGAAAGGTGGTTAACTCTAACACCGTGTTAACTCTGTGTTAAACTCGGTGTTAAAGTTAACGAAATGGTTAAGTGTTTTTCGAAATTGTGTTAGGGTTTAACCATGTGTTAACTTTAATCCACCCCCAGTACCTTGGTTAAGATTTAACACAGTGATTAAATATGGCCGCCAGTGTAATTATTTTGCCACTTCAACTCAAAAAATTGGTATAAGAAGCATTTTTCAGAAATTTTAAAGTTTAAAAAATCTTACATATGATTAAGATACGGAAAAGCAACTGGCTTGACATGAAAAGTTGCAGTATCTGTGTGATATAATTATGGAAGAAGGATTTTACACATGGTTCATACCCCCTATGTTGAAGGATCCCTTCATTGGTGGGGGCTGCATTGTTGACAGTAGTAAAAGGTACTTTTTTCTTAATTTGACCTTCACATTGATTATATTATTGTTGTCACATAAGACATTTAACAAAAATTTCCAAAATGATTAGTGAAATGGGTACTATAAGTACAAAAACATTGTACAATTTGTTCCTTGAATTTTTAAAACATTAATGAGAAAGGAATTATCAGCTTCTTGATAAATAAATATTGAGTGAACATGTTAGCATAATTTTTTTCAATGGTGTTACTGCATATTAAGATTGATCTCCCTTTTGACAAAATGCAAGTGGTGGATCAAAATTATTTCTTAAATGTCTATAGTCTAAATAAATGTTATGCTTAATCAACCAATGTAAAGATATTAAAATTATATCTGATTGGAGCAATATTGGTATGAATTTTATGAACATGTATTTTATATTATATCTTCCTTTTTTAAATCACTTTTTTAAAGAATAACTGCATTTTAAATTTTTGAAGCATTGGCCTTATTTATTTCTTTTCACTGGGCAGATCCCAATCATGATGCACACGTTTTTTGAAGTGTATCTATTTCAAATGTATTTTACATTATTAATAAATGCATTTCTGACATGTTTTAAGTATATATCTTTATGATTTAAAAAAAATTGTTGTTTTGTATTTTCAATACATTTTAAAAATTAATTATTTAAAGATTTGGAAGACGGAGAACATGGAATGCTCTGCTGGGTGACACTTGCAGTGCTTGATACCTAATTCTCCCCAAGCCATACTTCATGAGGCCCACAAACTGCAGCCAAGGAGAAATTTATTCAAACATGCATACCAAGATCAGAAGTGAAATTGAGAGGTTCTTTTGTTTGCATAAGGTGTGATTCTATTTCTTTTTTTTTTCACTGAAGGTTGGGTATTTTCAGTTGAAGTGACAATTTTTCAATTATCATGGTATTTCACAAACAATTTATAACAGAACATTTATATGCTTTAATTAAGACTAAATATTTAAACATTTAACTGAAAATTTCAATTAGGGAAGTATTATCACATTTACTGTACTCTCAATCAACAAACCTGATAAGACTTAATTACTGAATTATTAAGAGTTTAATGTCACCTGGATGTGAACTGCTTTGCTAAACCAGAATCATCATCTTTACATGTATATGCATGTAACTCATATCAGACTCATATGCATACAACAGGGTACATACATGTATACTTAATCAGTACATGTTTTCTGTAGTGTCCATTTTAAACAAATTTTGTAATCAGAACTGTTAAAAATTTAAGGTGACTATGAAGTTTAGTCCCAAATTATGACTATATTTGTCTTTATTTCACAATTGTTGTCTTTTTAGCTCACCGAGACGAAGTCAGGGGTAGCTTATGCTATACCCTCGGCGTCGGCGTCGGTGTCGGCGTCGGCGTCCGGACCTGGTTAAAGTTTTTGTTGCAGGTCCTGTATCTAAGCTATTACTTGTCCTATCTTCACCAAACTTGCATGGATGATGCATCTGGACCTACTTATGGACTTGAAAAACTTGGATGCTAAATCTGAGTCCTAAATTTCAGATGCTGGAGGAGGTTAAGGTTGTTGGACCAGGTTAAAGTTTTTGTTGCAGGTGCCCTTTGATAGCAATATCTAAGTTACTACTGGTCCATACTTCACCAAAATTGCATGGATGGTGTGTTTTATGATACTGATGCACCAGACAGGCTTGAGTGCTGAATCTGAGCTATAGGTTTCGGATGCTGGAGGAGGTTAAGGTTTTTGGACCAGGTTAAAGTTTTTTGTGCAGGTGCCCTTTGATAGCAATATCTAAGTTACTGCTGGTCCGTACTTCACCAAACTTGCATTGATGGTGTGTCTTATGATACTGATGCACCAGGCAGGCTTGGGTGCTGAATCTGAATATAGGTTTCGGATGCTGGAGGAGGTTAAGGTTTTTAGAGCTTGTTAAAGTTTTTAAAACAGGTGCCCTCTGATGATTTTATCTTAGTTACTACTTGTCCTAACTTCACCAAACTTCATTGGATGTTGCGTCTTATGATACTGATGCACCAGACAGGCTTGAATGCTGAATCTGAGCCATAGGTTTTGGATGCTAGAGGAGGTTAAGGTTTTTAGAGCTGGTTAAAGTTTTTGAAACAGGTGCCCTCTGATGATTATATCTTAGTTATTACTTGTCCTAACTTCACCAGACTTCCATGGATGGTACGTCTTATGATACTGATGCACCTGACAGGCTTGAATGCTGAGTCTGAGCCATAGGTTTCAGATGCTGGATGTGGTTAAGTTTTTTGGAACAGGTCACATGTTTAATAGATAATAGTACTATTTCAAACTTGCATAGTTGATTAAACTGTAATATGAATGAATCACAGAGGAAGTTTCAGATGCAGAGCTTGATCTCCATTATCAAGGATGCTAAAAAATATATCTTAGTTATTACAGGTTCTAACTTCACCAAACTTGAATGGATGGTGTGTCTTATGATACAGAAGCAGCTGACAGGCATGGATGTTGAATCTGAGCCATAGGTTGCGGATGCTGGAGCAGGTTAAGGTTTTAATTTCTAGTGCCCTCTGATGATGATATTTTAATTATTAGTGGTCTGAACTTCACCAAACTTGCATGGAGATGCGTCTTATGTATACTGATTCACCTGACAGGCTTGAATGCTGAATCTGAGCCATAGGTTTCGGATGCTGGATGAGGTTTAGTTTTTTTTGGAACAGGTCACATGTTTTATAGATGATAGCTTGCATAGTTGATTTAACTATATTATAAATGAAACGCAGAGGTTGCTTCAAATGCAGAGCCTGATCTCCATTATCAAGGATGCTAAAGAAATCTCCTACCTCACTCAAACCTGCTCGATAGATGTGTTTGTTGATAAATGAAAGAACATGATTCCT
This sequence comes from Magallana angulata, assembly GCF_025612915.1. Lineage (NCBI taxonomy): Eukaryota > Metazoa > Mollusca > Bivalvia > Ostreida > Ostreidae > Magallana > Magallana angulata. Next base: position 44,807,390 of record NC_069120.1, on the reverse strand, counting down.
ATTATATAGTATTGTGTGGTATGAAACAATATTGTTTAATATGATACAATATAATATCATATGTAATATTATAAAAAATTATATGATACGATATTATATTGTATCAATTTTTTTGATCTTTTATGCTATGATATTGTATCATGATATTGTTATGTATAGTATTGTATATTATGATACAATATTGTATAATATTATATTGTATTAATAATTTATTATTTTATCACATGATACTATTACATAAGATATTGCAAAATATAATATTGTTTTATATGATGCAATATTGTATATTCTATAATATTGTATCATAAGATATTGTATAATATGATATTAGTTTCTGTAATATAGAATTATGTCACATAAAAATGTATAATATGATACTGTATTATATATTATATTATATCATATCATACGATATTGTATAATATGATATTGGTTTATAATATGATATATTATCACATAACATTAACTGTATTGTATGATATTGTAAAATATATTATTGTATCGTAAGATACAATATGTATAATATAATATTGTATTATACAATATTTTACTTTATCACATAATATTGTATCATTTGATATGATACAATGTTACATATCAAATTATATTGTATCATATGATACAATATCATATTATGTATCAATAATGATACAGTATCATACAATATCATACTATATTATACAATATAATATCAAATGTTTCAATGTTATGATGTATTATGTAATATGATATTGTAATATAATACTATATTGTTTTATATATTATGATATTGTATTATGTGATCAAATACAATAACGTATTACACAATTATTACATATTATTATCATACAATTTTTTAACAGATGATATACGATATTGTGTCAAAACAGAATCCATGAATATTCAAGATCATAAAGTATGATTTTCATTTAATATGATAAAGGTGGTCTCATATAAGTGAAGTCTCATAAGGGTGATGTCTCGTCTCGGTGAGCTTTGTAATCTGTGATTACCTATGTTTGTTTACATGTAATCCTTTTTAAAGCGCTAAGCATAGCTCAGCGCTTTATTGTCGTTAGACTTCTACTTCCGGTGCAAGGAATAACCGCCCCCTATGAGCAGAAGTTTACATCATTTAAACTGGTTAGGGAACCAGTTTCAGACGCTGCACGGGCTAGTACGGGCTACTGTGAATTTGATGTACAGGGCTTACATACATCATTGCAGGGGCTGCCACGCAGTGATGAGGAAATATATCGCGTATACAGAAACTAAAATGTTATATACATACATGTATATCTTTTACAAACAGAAGCTGGGTTAGCGCTTTTCAGTACTATGAGTACTTTGATTAATTCACAGATTTGCATGATACAGGAATTAACTGCCTGCATTGTTTATTTGAAGAGGACTTGGAGAGACTGAGAAAGATGAGTATTTGACAACAACCAACCTCTAAGCCTCAAACACCATGCACCAAGAGAAGGAGAACAATTATTGTGACATTTAATCTAATGTCTACATCCTAATTTATAATTATAATACACAATAGCCAAAAAAAATCTCTCTCTCTCTCTCTCTCTCTCTCTCTCTCTCTCTCTCTCTCTCTCTATTAACATGTCTAACATGTTTTTATTATGAAATTGTTTAGAGTACCATAAACTGGAAATTATAATTTTTAAAGTATGTAAAACAATGCGAATGTAAACCTTTGCACTGTCTCTCTCTCTCTCTCTCTCTCTCTCTCTCTCTCTCTCTGTCTCTCTCTCTCACTCATGTAAAAGAGTATGTTGATTTCTTTATATTTGTTTTTTTATAATAGAAATTTTCATCCAAATATGAAATCCCGAATAAAGAAACATTAAGTATACACAGAATGTTACATATAGATGACTCACTTTTTGTTTATCACAGCTTTTAGGTGTAACTGTTATATTGTTGTGTTTTTTATGACAAATTGTAGCAGTTAAAATGTCTTTAATTACCCATGATAGATTAAATATTTAATACATTTATTTTGTATGTTTTTGTCTATATTGTCCTTGTATAAAAATATGCATTTAATACTAGAAAGCCTCTTACCCTTTTATTTAAGGCATATTCTTCTTTCAAATTAAGTTTACATGAAGACAAATGCAGTAATCATTGAATACAAAATGTAAAAAAAAAATCCAAGTTTTTAGCTCCTTCCTGTCCAAAGGTGAAATTTTACACATATATTTACATATAGTTGAAAATTCACCCATTCCTTCCAATTGTCTCAATTTAAATTACATGTAGGACATGAAAATGTACATTTTACATAAATTAAAATAACATCTGCTATAATAACTACTTTTTAAATGAACAAGAAGAAACCATATTTTTATCTTTGTATTAAATTTATGCATTTAATAGGAAAACATGTAAAATTTGAACATTTTTCTTGGATTTCTTATCCGTCTCCAGCTACCAGGGTGTGTTTGAATTTTATTTTAATAAAAGGCAGGCATCACACTAGTAGGTCTTATTTATTTTATCATGGTTGGAAAGGGAGTAGAATTAGAAACCAGAATAAATAAGATTTTTATTAGATATGATTGTTAAGCTTGCTTTTTAAGAAATTTAAACAAGAAATCACATGCAGGACGGCATGTTTGTAATTTTGTCTCTAAAATGCTACAATTCATCCAATTTTCAAAATAGGTCAATTTTTAGTGTTGGTGATACATGTTTCCAAATATGTGTGAGAATTGACACTAGGAATTGCCACAAGTTTCATAATATTAGGTGAAAGATTTCAAACCACTTCTTTTTATGAAAATCAATGCATGTAGATACATGCAATATTGAATAAGGTTTCCTATTAAAAGAGGTTGAACAACAATTGACCTCTTAAAGATTAAGTAAAGATGTTTTGCTGAAGAAGAACTATATGAATCCTTGTTAAATAGAGTAAAGTGGAAATGGTGGGTTCACTTAAATGACCATATATTTCTCAAACCTCAATGAAATTGGCAATATGCGGTATACTTTTTCTCAAAATTGCATAAGCTTTCTTATTCCAAGACAAATTGTCTTTTCATAGAATATTAGTGTTAGTTAAACCCTATAAATTAATTAGAAAATTTGTTGAGCCTTTGACCTGTATTTTATGATACATGTACCTTATTGATTTACCGGTATACACATTGAAAGGAATTCATAATGGTATTTTGAAGCTATTACATTGTACTTTAACGGTGTTATATAGACAACAAAAAAAGAAAGGATTAATTTGGAAAATTGCATACTATATAGGATCGGAACCCTGGAAATGATCATATAGATGTTCAACATATAATTATATCAATAATATTTCACTAAATTCAAACTTATTGAAATCCCAAAGCAAAATCTTCTTTTTTCTTCATATATAGGAAGTAGAAATGAATTATGGGTAACCAAGTGATTACCAAGTGGTTAACTCGGTTAACACAGTGTTAGCTAACCAATGCGTTAAATTGCTTTTGATCAACAGAATTTAACCACTGTGTTAGCTAATCACTTAATTAGGATTTAACATGTCGTTATCCTTAACACAGTGTTAAATTTAACCACCTTTCGAAAAACCGGGCCCAGATGTTTAACAATGCCGAGCACAGAACGAGTACGCACGCTTTTGCGCAGCGTTTCATTTGTATTGTGGCGTCATCTTTTTGCTTTGTTGACGCCATGGCGTGATAGTTTCAACTGCAGATATTCAGCGAAAGTTGTTGAAAATAGTGCGTTTGATGCGTAAAACTAATATTATTTTGTGGAATAAACATAAATGTCTCGAAGCATAAGCTATATTTGGACTCGGGTCGAGAACGTGAAGAGGGTTTAGCGAGCCTAGCCCTCTTTCAAGACAGTATCCAAGTATTTTATATAAATGACCCTTAATATGTGATGTTTCATATTTATTTATTACTTAAATGTGTCTGAATGTTTTAATAATACTATAAAGATCACCATTTCCGTCTTTGACAAATAAAAAATAGCCAACTGGCAAATTGGGAAATTGGGCACACAAAAAACAACTTTGATTAGACACCTGGAACAAACCAGGAGTAAAAATGGTTTTTTTAACAATATAATGCCTTTAAGCAAGAACTTTAATATGTAGAACAGAAAAGGAAATCCCTAGAGCAGAAGTTTAAAAAATATGTGCAAAATTGATACATTTTAAGCACAATCCCATAGGGTCTTATGTTAAAAATTAACAAACTTTGAGATGACCCCTTAAACAAACGGTGTGGTAAATGTCTTATTTTTTTTATCTTAAGATAATAATTATATCAGTAAAAACTCATGTAAAATATTTCATTAAAAAATCTAGGGCAGAACAAATAAGACCCGACCTCGTTAAGTACACCATTAATATGAGAGAAAGGTTATTCTGAAGAAACTAAGAACCTTTGACAACCTTTTCGGTTTTAATTTACCCTGCATAATAAAGAATTATTGTCAAAACCATCTTCCTTTGACAAAAGGGTGACGGAGAAAAAGCCCTGCGTTCCAGTTATTATATAAAAAAGCAGAAATTAATATTAATTAATTATATAAAAACACCTTTCAAAAGTTTTATTACAATATTCATTTTTTTAGACAAACACTTGTGAGTCTTTAAGCCACTTTGGCATGGTTAACGTAGCTCGCGGGTTTGCTGACGTCACAATAGGATTCGACGTAAAGAGTTGACTGTCATAGCAAACTCATACATTTCTTTTAAAAATAACAAATGATTTTTAGAAAAATAAAATGAAATATTTTAAAAAGCTAAATTGCAGTTTATACAAACATTTATAATTATCAAGTGCTAAAAATTTAAAGATGTGACATACATTTATTTCTAAAAGGTATGAGTGTGCGTTGGAACTCTTTAATCTAATCTATGTTTAGACAAGTACATTGTAAATAAATTGAACCGTTTGCATTAATTTCGCTCGTTTCACATTTATAAATTCTGTATTATCAAATACCGATCTAACTATTAAAATTATTTTGGCTATAGCTAGTTATCGTATGGGATTACAAACTTATTAATATGTCAATAGTTGTATGATAATTATTTTTGCATTGAATGCATGATTGACTCTTTGAAAAGAAAAGTAGCAATGTTCTTTCTCTTCACAACCTTACATTAATTGCATTTATGCATTCGAAAACATTTATAATAATGTTATTAGATTTGCATGGTCTAATATGTGTTAATCAGCTAGTCTGGCCAACCAGCGCATTTTCATTTTTGGTTCTCAGACGAAAGAAATTGATGACGTCGGGCTAACGTTGTGTTAAAAATATATGATTTTGTGAAATCTTTTAAATCTTTAAAATTGTTTTGCGAAAAATTGGCCGAGAACACATATTGATTTTGTTTTATGATTTGATTCAAAATTATCTCTTCTGCTATTGTGTTGAGTAAAATTAAGTTCGTCTTGATCGTTTAAAAAGTTTGGAGCATAGTTTTGAAATGTGGTTTCACAAGATATGCATTTTACAATATATTTTATTGAAATGGCGTTGTTTGATTTTATCAGCGACACTGTGTTTGAATCACAATAAAATTATTACTACGCAGACGAATCTCAAATATATTTTAGAAATAAATCTCTGAAACCTATCGATCACGCGGAAAATTTTTTAGGGTAGCTTTTCTCACAAGCAGTAAGCCCGCGAGCTACCTTAGTTAATAATATTTTTAACGTTTTGCATAATGTTCAATAGATAACAATTCTTTTAAAACTTTCCTTGCTTTAGAAAATTTATTGCATCAAGAAAACAAAGGAGCTTCAAAGTTCCTTGGATTAACACAAAAGATAACGTTAAAAATTTTATTACACTTTCCATCCTTTAAAGTTTGACCAAAGCCCATGTAAATCAAAGTACTGAAAGTACTGAAAAGCGCAACGCCTGGAAGAAAGTGTTAAAAATATATCGATTGATATGAAAATACATGTAAAGAATCATATTTTACGTTATTGAGAAATGATGTATATATTGGATTTGCCTCAGTTATAGAATTCATATTTTTTTTTTAAAATGGTTAATGCATGCTCTCGTGTTACAGTGAAAACAAAATCCTGATGACTTTAAAAAAAAAAGATTATCATTTTTTAAAAAGTTCAAAAGCAATAAATGTAAGTGTATCTTTATTTTTGAAGCATAGAATGATTTATCCATTTGACTGTAAAGTCAAAAATTCAAATTTACATAACAATCTGCCTGAAAGCATGTTTTAAAAGATAATGCTTGAATTAAAAATATAGCTATTTCTGGAAATGGAGAACATTTGTAGCAATGTTCTAATGATATAGCTTGTTAGTTTTCAACAGATTTCGCTACTGTTTAGCAGAGCTACAGAGTACATGCTTCTTGTGAAGAAAATAAAGTAAAAGAAGAATGTCGCCAATAACAATGATCTTAGTTTTCACATCTGACAACTTCCAAACCAAAAAAATTGATGTACACTAAAAAATACAGTGGCAAATTACGATACCAATATTATTGCAGAATATAAAGCCAAAAACTTTTGACAAAAGTGTAAGATAGTTCTATTCGCATTACAAATCTGCCTTGCAGGAAATGCTACTTAATATAAATATAAGCTTTGGTATTTGAACAATATTTCCAGCCTTATTTTTACAATACACCATGCAAAGACCACTAATGTGTTAACATTACCGGATGTTAGAATATCAAAATGGAGTCGCTTCTTTTCATTTAAGCATCAACTAGACGGTCTCTTCTGGGGTATATTTTAGGGTTATCATTGAATTTGATGAAGTCTAACTCACATCTCATCAGAGGTAAAAAGCGTCTTGTTTTTAAAAAGTTATTAAAGCTGCTTGGTCCGATTTTTTTGTAATTACAGTATCAATTTTTTTTTCATACAAATCAATTACCTTAGTAAGTTATGGACGTTCTCCTATTTACACCAGCAGAATCAGTCTCCTTTCAAAGTTAGAAATATTCAAAGTAAATAAAAATAATTTCTCTTTGGGCAAAGGAAAAAACAAACCAAAATGCATCACGGGAATGTTTAGAAGAGGAAACCGCTTGGTTTCGTCCCCCGAATGATTGGGGTTATTCAACACGCATGCTATGCATCGATTGTAAAGAAAGCAGACTTTAGAAATATTAGCGAACAAAACGTACACATGTTTATTTGTAATTTGTCTGATCATTTCGACCTTTATTTAAAGCGATGTCAAATTCGTAATACAACCATACCCGTCTCGTCCTCAGGGGTGAAATTTAACATGAGGCGAAATAATGCAGTACCTTTTAATGACGTTTGTTTTGTTAGCAAATTTTGTACGTATTTTTCTTCATTGAAATTTGGCATAATTGACTGGTAAAACTACTGCAATGTCTATTATTATACATATGCTAAGCATAGCCATCGTTTAAAAACGTGCATAAAATTTGATATAAAATCGGACCAAGCAGCTTTAAAAGGATGTTTTCATGGACGCTTATGCAGATGTCACAACAGTATTTCACCGTAGGTTCAGGTCAAAACCCACATGTAGCTGGGGCAAAACCATTCCCGAATTCTCCTTCGAATTTGGGCCGTTTCCGCCTGCGACAAGGACTACCTTTTCATGAGATGAAAAAAATGTGTAAGATGCTTGCCTACCTATTCACGTTTTGTAATAATGCTAGCTAGGTCATTTTTGTGATGGTCGTTGTTTTTAAGGGAAGAGGGTGATAAGTTCTTGGCTTGAGTTCTAGTGCTTTTTAAGCACACGTGTAACTTCTACGTAAACAAACTCTCGTGCCTTGCTGGGTGTACCTAAATTGTAAAAGTGTTATTTTAAAAAATATCAATAGGATTTTCGAAGAAGTCTGTTTTGAATTTATAACTTGTATCAAAAAATGCGCATTTATGGTAGGGATATATAGTAAACTTTTATACTGTAGTGGCACCTGCAACTACGAAAGCCGAGAAGGATCATTCGAGATTCGAGATTCGAAATACGAGATTCGAAATACGAAATTCGAGATTCGAAATTCGAGATTCAATATCTAAATTAACCAATCAAATCAAGGATCTGAAAATATGTATCCTAGCGACATCAAACTGTTCTAAATAAAAATCATACGTACATGCTCTTATATACAAATAAATGCTATGTTCACTTCTCCCTACCTAACGAAATAATTATTTGTATTTACTTTTACACAGAATATCTAAGTAGACTAGTAATAATGCAGTGTGCTTCGCGGATCTAAGTGATTTTGTTTGCCCTGGTGCATTTCCACCTGATGCGTTTGAACCCTAAGGTATTTCACCACCAGTAATAGTTTAAAACCCGGGTTTATTCACCCCTTTTGTGTAAAAGTGCGGTTATGGTAGAGAACTTCATAAGCGTAGCTAATTTTTTCTGTAGGGGGTCCTAGGCCAATTTTAAAAAATTTTACTATGTAAATTTAATAAGCTCCAATTTTCCCGAGGAGGGGGTCCAGATCCCCTGACCACCTCCTTTCTAGATCCCCGCATGAAGATTAGTAAATGTATCTAAATAATCTAAATATAAATATAATCTGTCCTGTTTCACTAATAAATATAAGCATTACTTATCGTTTTTATGTATGCATACAGTGATACACTAGTACTATGATTATAAACAAATCATTGAGATATTATCACATCATATGCATACGGAATTATTAATAAATACAATTTTTTTCCTTTTCCTCAGTAAGCAACTTATTATGAGTCTTACTTTTGGAATTGTTTTCAATATAGAAGGATACCTACTCTCTACAATTAAAGGTAGGGATGATAGGGCGCAAATTTGTTCACATTGCCGATTTCTTGTGCAGAGAACAGTAAAACCCTTTATTTGATTGTGCATGAATATTTCAAAATTAATTGTTGTACATATATTTTGTTATAATTCATTCATTGATATATCAACAAGAAAGAATAAAAGCATATGTTTCACAGCCAAGTTAAGTTTCTCTGTAGTTCTTACCCCCCTATCCCCCACCGCACCAAAATTGACAATAATTACATATAAGTCATACAAATGTTTACTTTTTTTGTAAGTAAATCTCTAAAGATGTAAATAAGCACTGCAAACAAAGATGTGTGTATTTAATATACTACTACATTACACTTAGCCAGATAAAATGTAATCAGGATGAAGCTACAAGGGGTGAGTGGTGCAAATTTACCAATTTGTCGCCATACACACAGAACACCAAATAAAGAAACTGTGAGTGGTGTGTGGAAGGCATAAAAGATGGCGGCAAATTATCTCAAATAATCAGTGCAAAAACCCACAAATAGGCTGTTATTTGTCACATATCCTGCAAAAACATTGATAAAAAATGTTATCGTCCCATAACATAGCCGATTATGTTAATGTGTACATATGGTCAACGTACATGTAATTCTAATATACAAGAAGGCGGACGTATCAGGCGGGGATCCAGAAAATTAAATTTCAAAAATGATCGGTTGAATTACAATAAATGCTTTGAAAATTGTTTTAAACTATCGCACGGGTCAAAATGCGTGATAGAAGCTATGTACAGTGTAATTGGAAACTTTCATTTTATATCAATATGTAGTATTACCTATTATAACAAATGAGAGTATAGCACAACTGCCACAAGCAATACATGTCCTTTACCGGCAGCACCTCCCTCCCCATAAAAAAATGAAACAATTGTCGTTTTATTTGCTAAAATGTGTGTGGTTCAAGATTTTTCTAAAGGACATACCCGATTAGAATTGAAAAAAAGAGCCGTACGTTTAAAACAAATTTTGTCAAAACTTTTAGATTCATTTGGTTATGTTTTTGTCCATTTGGGTAAATATATGCACCAGCGCAGCTCTAATTCATATATAATCAGGCCATAAATTCAAAATATTTTCAAAAATTAATAGCTTTAAATCCAGTGGATGAAAGAAAAGGAAAGCAAGTCGAACTCGATGAGTGCTAATACCTGTGTTGAATGAATGGTACAGTAGGATATGCGCAAAAAAGTCCCGCCTACTCTTTCCTACCCTATAATTATTGGAATATTAAATCCGATTACAAGAGTCAAATTAAAAATCAAGTACGGATATGTACCTGTTTATCAAAAGTATGTTTTTTTATCATTTTCGCTAGCTTATGTAAGACATCACAAATACCCCAAACTCCCTCACGGAAAAGGAAATGCTAGGTGATGAGAGAGAGAGAGAGAGAGAGAGAGAGAGAGAGAGAGTGATGTAAATCACAGGTGCGCTAACACCGTTAAAATTAAAGCTTGCTAGTTGGTCTGCCCTACCCTAGCTACCTCCTCTCTTTTCTCGTTTAAGAGGCTTAATTATTGTCTATATATGCTTGTAACAAATCAAATCAATTTCAAATTCTAAATCAAACTGAATTTGACACTACAAAACTCTCTCTGTGTCTGTCTGTCTGTCTGTCTGTCTGTCTGTCTCTCTCTCTCTCTCTCTCTCTCTCTCTCTCTCTCTCTCTCTCTCTCTCTCTCTCTCTCTCTCTCATATCGACAATGGCATTGCCATACCCAACAATACACTATTCTTATCTGGATTTTTGTCTTTGAGGTTGTAAATCATTATATCTTCTATGGTTTAAAACTTTATCATAACCTATATTTTGACATGTCGATTATTTTTTTGAGTTTCGTTTCATAGCTAAAACATTTAGATTTAACAGATCTTTCTTCGCGAGCCGATTTTTACACAGTTGGGGCGAATACACTGCGGGTTGAAATTGTTCGGGGGGAAATACATACAGGGCAAACAAAACCACTTAGATTCGCAAAGCCAACAGTGTTATTTCTACTTTAATTGTTTATACTGTGTGGGGTTAATTCATCAATGTTAATTTAACCATCAACCACTATTTAAGAGCTATTAAGACATTTATTTGTAGGAAAGAGCATGTACGAATGATCTTTATTTAGAACAGTTTGATGTTGCTAGGATACAGGTTTCAGATCCATGATTTGATTGGTTAATTTAGATATTGAATCTCGAATTTCGAATCTCGAATCTCGTATTTCGAATCTCGTATTTCAAATCTCGAATCTCGAATGATCCTTCTCGGCTTTCGTATGCAACACATACTGTAGATTCCTAATTAATTGCGAGGAATTAATATCCGCGTAAAATCGCGAGAAGCAACCTTCGCGGATTTTAAAATCTCGTTATTATTTTCTAAGAGTTGAAAACTATAAGAAATAAGGATGAAAATTCTGTGTTCGCGATTTTATATTCTCGCGATTTGATCCGAAAACGCGAGATCGCGGAATTAAGTACTCGCGTAATATAAGGAATTTACAGTACAAGGTCTGCCGGAAAGGTCCGACAAGTTGCCATTGGATGGCGTATCAGAGGTCGTATTGCAGAAAACTCGTAACCATTTACTAGTAATAGGGTACGGGTTCTTTTAGAAAAATTGAACTCGGATAGAAAACGTTTAATATATTTTCGACAATATTAAGCAATATTAAACTGGCAAGTTTTATTTCATATATACCAATATAATGGGTACAGTTATCACATAATACGCGTATTCATTTAGATATCTAATAGTTATATTAAATCATAGCAATGTTGAATCTTACACATCACTTTCAATTTTTACTGTTACTTAGTGTATTTATTACTGTGAAATTTTTCCATACTCCACATAAAATAAATCACCAATATAATCATATTTGCAAATTAAACGAGGTTAGCTGGTATCACTTTATAAAGATTATTACATATATTTACTGAAGTATTTCAATTAACTCGACAGTTATTTTTTTTAATAATAATCAAATCAATGGTTTTGGAGAATTATAACATTACATATAAATGCAAATTGATAGAAAAATATATATTACTGAAATATTGCATACAGAACACGAAGCCTAAAATAATGTTAATAAAAAGCAGCACAAATTATCGTGGAAAAGGTGTTATTCGAAAAATTTTGCATAAAAATTTGTGTATTTTTATATAAAACATGATGTTCATTATTGTAACACATTACATTTAAAAACATTCATACCTATTGATATCGTAGAATTATTCCAATTTTTACTTAACACCTAAAACATAACTTACATGTAATGCATATAAGATTCATTTTTATCTCGAAATAAATCATCATGATATGGCTTTTGGAGCACCCGTATCTGATATATAATATTGACATTTAAATGAAACTTATTGTTAAGTTAATACCGGTACAACAAATGCATCTGCATGCAGGTTAATTTGAAGATAATTAAGTTTTCCCTACTGCATAGTTATGATATTTTCAGAGTACGACCTCTCCAGCATCCGCCAGTAGGTGGCGGTATATAGGAAACGCGAAAACGAAAGTGGAAGTAAGTTTAGAAATCTCGAAACAAAAAAGCGCTGCATCTTTGCTTAGCGCTTTAAAAAGTAGCGACAATTGTTCAAATATTAACATGGTCTCCAGGTTTAGGACAAGGGGTACGGTGTTTTCACAATTTTCAAACCCTGCACTTAGTTCGTTGTTTCAGTTTTCCATTCCTTTTCTTTTTCCATTCACCACAATCTCTTCATCGAATGTTTTCTTTGGGTTAACCATGCTTATTCACGTAAAAACATAAAACCTGGCAGATGGTTCTGTAAAGACTCCGTTTTGAGAATTGTACATGTTTCTATAGTTAAAATATGATGTGACATACACAACAATAATAGGTGTGTTTCTTGGCATAGTCAAACAACTTTTTGAGTTATATGCATTAAAGCCAATTATCGGTTTGTCTAAAAAAGAGAACTCAAAATAAAATAAACGTAAATATTCCTAATATGGATAGTTTTTTTTGGTAAAGCAAATTATTAAAGGAAAATCTACCTTAATTTAAATGATTAATATTATTTCTAGCTATGAAAATGTAAGACTAATTGTTGATATGGCATTTAGCATTTATTGTTCATTTATATCCCTATTTGTAGTTAATTGAAAGAAACATGCCAAAACAAAGTAAGAAAGCTAGAAACTCCACTGCGAAAGCTAGAGACTCCACTGCGACAACCACTTCAACACATCGGTCGAGACCAAAGCGAGCAAACTCAAGCCCTAATCAACCCCTGACTGTACAGAATGACGTCCTTTCTCTGACAACACAAAATGAAGCCCAACGAGTACCGTCAGCAAATGAAATCGCGTCATCAATCATTTCGCAGCTAAGAGGAGCCACTGATGTAGGACAACTTCCAGCATCAACTTCTTTGCAAGAAGTCATTAACTTGGTACCGGGACCAACTGCAAATATTCCTTCCTCATCAACAGTGGCAGCAGAAAACCCAGAGTTTCTAGGTATTGACAATTCACCACTAGGTGATGCAACAACCTACTTATTGAATAACTCTTTGCCTCTTGGTTATAATGTAAGTGAAAAAGCAAGAAGAGATATTCGGGCTGACAACTATGTAGATTTGACACATTTGTTGCCAAATTTTAATGATCAACATGAAGATGAAGTTTTGTTTAAATCACAAACAGTGAAAATTTCAACAAATGTCAAATCTAAACAGTTTTTCTCCATTTATCAATTATCAAGCAGCTTTTGACATCTTTATGTCATTGTTTATTGTGAAATCTCCAGAGTCGTCCTTAGGGTTGATTAAGTATGCTTACAACATACGAGCAATGTCAAAACAATTTGGTTTTCCCATGGCTAAGTCTTATGAGGAAAATTTTTGTAAGGTGCGCAAAATGATGAGGTTTGATTGGGCTATAATTAATGATGAATTATGGCGCTCTGCATTTTATCAGAATGTCAATGCTACCCCCAATCCAGGTGTTATCCCTCAAAAAACAAACAAACTAAATTCAATCTCTCCCTTTCAAAAGCGGGCCCAGCAATACCAAAATCAATTCCCTTCCGGATACTGCTGGGCCTACTGCAGAACGGGGGCTTGCCAAAATCTCTCAGATTGTAAACTCAAACACCAGTGTGTCAAATGTGGAAAAGGGCATGCCACTTACACATGCAGAGGATGGCAGCGAAACAAAGCTACCTACACCAATATAAGTAGATAAGTTGGAATATTTCCTGTATGGTTACGACCCTCATCTCAGACAAAAACTTGTTCAAGGCTTTACATTTGGTTTTAAGATTAATTCAACCATTTGCAGAGAAAACCGCAAGGTCTCAAAAAACCATAGAAGTGCTATGGAAAACACACAGGTTGTTGCGGAAAAAATTCAGAAAGAAATTTTAAAGGGTAGGATTAGAGGCCCATTTTTAAGACCACCATTTGATAATTTCATTTGCTCTCCCTTGGGTCTCATTCCTAAGAAAGAGAAGGGTTCTTTTCGGCTGATACATGACTTCTCCTTCCCAAAAGGGGACTCTGTAAATTCCTGGACTCCGCCTGAATACACAATGGTCTCTTATCAAAATATAGAAACAGTCATTGAATTAGTTCAAAATTTCGGTTTCAATTGCCTAATGAGCAAAGCGGATATTGAAGATGCCTTTCGTCTCATACCCATACATGCCTCTGAATATCCACTCCTGGGGTTTGAATGGAATGGGCAATTCTACTATGATGCTGCATTACCAATGGGCGCATCAGCATCTTGTCAATTATTTGAATCCTTTTCAATATCCTTGCAGTGGATTCTGAATACAAAGTTTGGCATTAGAGGAATATCACACCTGCTTGATGATTTCTTTTTTGTTGGAAAGGCGGATACTAATGAGTGTTAAAATGCCTTGAATACATTTTTAGAGTTGGCAAATTCCTTGGGTGTTCCCATAAAATCAGAAAAAAAAACACAGGCCCCTACTACATGTATTGTTATTCATGGGATAGAAATTGATTCTCGAAAAATGGTGGCACGTTTACCAGAGGAAAAAATTGATAAAATTGTCGGGTTGCGTGGTGAGTTTAAAGTAAAGAAAAAGGTCACGTTGCGAGAATTAGAATCGCTGATTGGTTTACTGAACTTTGCATGCAGTGTAATTGTTCCAGGTCGGGCTTTCCTGCGACGACTTCAGGATTTAACAAAAGGTCACAGTTGTCCAAAATTCAGAATCACTCTCAACTCAGAAGCTAGGGCTGATTTACAAGCCTGGTTCAATTTTGTTAGTAACTACAATGGAAAATCCTGCTTCCTATTTCAAAAATTGATTTCTTCAGATGTTCTAAAATTGTATTCAGATGCAGCTGGAGTTCATGGGGGCTTTGCAGCTGTTTTGGGGTCAAAATGGTTTGTAAGTGGATGGCCACCAGACATGAAGGATTTACATATAACAATAAAGGAGTTATATCCTATAGTTTTGGCTATTGAAATTTGGGGCAAGACTCTAGAAAACCACAAAGTTTTGTTTATGACAGACAATGAAGCAGTGGTAGGAATTATCAATTCAACTACTTCTAAAGACAAGGTTTTGATGAAGCTAGTTCGCAGATTAGTTTTGGCATCCATGAAATTCAATATATATTTTAGAGCAAAACACATAGCAGGAAAATCAAATGTGGTTGCTGATTTCCTGTCTCGATTTTCCTTTCAGAAGGCTCGGCAGGTTGCTCCATGGTTAAGCCAAACACCAGTCTCAGTTCCGGAACATCTCTTGAGTCTGTAATGAACACACTTCTACAGTCAGCTTTGTCTAAGTCAACAAGAGCATCATACATTCGCATGCTTAGCTCTTATGACCAGTTTTGTAAAGAACATTTTCCATCTTCACCTGCATTGCCATCCAACCATATTATGATCGCTCATTTTATCTCATTTTTGTTTATCAAAAATTACCAACCATCAACAATAGCCTCATATGTATCAGCTATCAGTTACATGCACAAGGTAAACTTCTATTCAGACCCAACAGATTCATTTTTGGTCAAAAAGGTCATGAAAGGGGCACAGAATTTAAGAGGTTCAGTAAATAACAGGTTACCAATAACAAAACAAATTTTGTCCAGACTCATGAAAGCAGTACCTTCTGTAATTCAAAGTCACTTTAATCAATTTTTGTTAAAAGCTATGATGTCCTTGACTTTCTATTGTTTTCTTCGAGTGACATGCAGACAAAATCCATATTTATAAAAACAGATCAACAAAATCCACTCTGTCCAGTAAATGCTATCACAAAGTACCTTACATTATCAAACCACAAAGCGGGCCCACTATTTCAATTTACATGTGGTACACCAGTTTCTTATGCTTGTTTCAGCTCATCACTAAAATCACTTTTGACATTCATTGGTTTAAATACTCAAATATACAAAGGTCATAGTTTTAGAATAGGGGCGGCAACGAGTGCTGCAGCCGAAGGCATACCCCAAACAGTAATCCAACATATGGGTAGATGGAAATCTAATGCATTTAAAAACTACATCCGTATGAACAATTTTTAACAAGGAGGTGTTCACATTTATTTTCTCAGAATATCCCTATACATGCCATAGCAATAGGATAGAGGTCAACAAGGCTTGCTCTATCAAAAATTCTATGTCATTTCAGTTTGCGAAAAAGGTCAACAAGGCTTGCTTTGAATTAGAATTTTAGAGGAAATTTGAATTAATGTTTGACTTTTTTATTCGGAATTTTTGCTAGAGTTCAACAGGGCTTGCTATACCAGAAATTTCACTGTACAACTTAATCACGTATATTGTATTGATTAGAGGTCAACAAGGCTTGCTGTAACTTAATTTTCAATGTTATGATTATAAAGTTATCAATATTGTATTTAGATTTATGTATGGATAACGTATACGGGTTAGCTCTACTTTATCATCTTCAGTTGTTTATATTTGGCGCACCTTACGAACGATTGGTTAAAGCAAAATTTCTGTTTTGTATGTTTGTTTAATATTTTTCTTTCATTGTTTATTTTTTTATTCTCTTTTTTCCTCCGATGAGTCCTAGGGTGGGGGTCTTTCGGTCATGGCGGTTTTTAACCCCACCTTTGCAAAATTATTGTCATTTATTCAATGATTTTTTATTATTTACTCTGTTGTTTTCATTTTAAAACAATACAAATGTAATTCATTGAATAAACGACCTTTAATGCAATAACTTGTTCAATTGTCTTTGCAAATAAACTTGGACTCATTGGATTATGATAATGTACAGGTTTTTCTGGTGTATGGTGGATTTCCTTTACTGGCAAAATTTGGTTGTCAAAAAACTAATTTTATTGTAAATAAAAACATTTTTGGGAACAAGTTTTTTAATTATTCATGGGATGTATGTGTCAACTTTATATCTCTTTGTAAATCAAGCTGGCATTATAAATGTATAATAAGCAGATGTACGCATGCAGGGGGTATATCCATTAACACCCCATGGTCAAGTTACCCAGGTTGTTTGATAGTCTGTAATTTGCATTTGCGCACACCAGGGTCACCGAGTGTTACATGTAGGTGTCAAGTATGTTTTCACCATAGTTCAATTAACACGTCTTGCATCGATTATCTTTATGTAATTATTGTCGTAATATATCATGTCTGATGTGAATATTATCTCATTACCATTTTTTCTGTTCTGGCTGCTGGACGCAAGAAATTTTCATGAACTTTGTTTAACCCACCCACCCACATTCCTTTAAACATACCATATAATATGTAAGATTTTTTCCCCCATATTTTCATATGAACACTGTTTATTTGTGAGGTGGCGGTTTTTAACCCCACC
Organism: Magallana angulata; assembly: GCF_025612915.1. Classification (NCBI taxonomy): domain Eukaryota; kingdom Metazoa; phylum Mollusca; class Bivalvia; order Ostreida; family Ostreidae; genus Magallana; species Magallana angulata. The sequence goes on along the minus strand of NC_069120.1, from coordinate 44,789,766 downwards.
TTTGCAAAATTATTGTCATTTATTCAATGATTTTTTATTATTTACTCAGTTGTTTTCATTTTATAACAATACAAATGTAATTCATTGAATAAACGACCTTTAATGCAATAACTTGTTCAATTGTCTTTGCAAATAAACTTGGACTCATTGGATTATGATAATGTACAGGTTTTTCTGGTGTATGGTGGGATTTCCTTTACTGGCAAAATTTGGTTGTCAAAAATATTATTTCTAGCTATGAAAATGTAAGACTAATTGTTGATTGATATCATTGAATATTTCGAAAGTTATAATTTAAAAAGTTCATCATCATTGTAATATTTTATGGATCAAGATTGTAAACTTGAATATATTGTTTAAAATATACATGCAACAGAATATTAAAGGGATATCTTTGAAAGCTTAATAGTTCATTTTTTATGCTTCATTAGTGTATTTTAGTCTCCTATTAATGAAAATTACAAGGCTCGAGCCTGCTTTTCATTGGTCAACCCAAATTTGAATATCAGTTGTCTAGTTATAAGCAAGATAAAGGCTTGGGTGTTTATTGTTTTCACAAGACTGGCACAAGGTTTTTTGTTTTATTTTTATTCGTTAAATCTATTCACGAAAATTCTGTTTCAAGCAGATATATATTTTTTTTGGCTGATTCGTTATAAACACATTTAAAATACAAAAATGTTTTTAACCTGTTATTTTCTAGTGTAGTTTCTTAATGTATAAGCAAGACTCTGTCAGAAGTTTACCGTACAAAAAATTGTAAGCTAATTTTTTCGGTTATAACTTCACAATTGACATAACAATCATGTTTGAACCTTATATAAAATTTTCAAAACTGCAACCATGGGCCTTTGATAATGATACCTTATTTTTGTATAATTATATATTCAACTTTGTACCTTACAGGGATGCTAAAGTATTTTTGTAAAGAGATATAACCCAATTTAAACCCTTTGGTCTTGTCTTCTCATGACCTAACGATCAGCCACAGAAAACACTTCATAGTTGTTAAAGAGGTAATGTATATCTGATAATGACTGCAATGTATATCATAACTCACAAATATGTTATTTATACCTTTGTGAGTCACTAACCTTCACAAGGATTAAGAAATCAATAAAATGCACATAGATACGTAATTGCGTATAATAGCTTTAACGATTATGATATAAGAAATTATATTCTAAAATGTCTGCTAAGTAGGTTTTCGACCAATTAATGAACAAAGTTAAATAATGATAGCTCGGTTCGCAAATTCATAAATGCATTTGTTAACGTTTAGTGAATTATAAAGCATAGGAACTTTATCCATGGTTTAACTAGTATGTTAAAAAATATCCAGTTACTTACAAAAAAAAGTTAATAATTATACAATGGATTGAAAATATATATGAACCATCTGTTTCTGAAAAAAAACCATACGTTTTAAACCTTTTAAGCTCATTTTTCCAATGTAGTTAACAGACGGAATCTTATTTTGGTCCCTTTATCACGTTTCAATTTGTATTGATTAGCACACTGAGTATGACATGTTTAACCTTAAATAAAAAATTAAAGTTAAGCATTTTAAAAAAATTCATCTTGCTGACTTTTAAATTGTTATCATATATTACTCTTTAGATGGTAAATTGGGTAGGTCCCAAAAACATAAGGTAACGTTGAGTAAATAGAACGACAGGTCTTAAAGAATAGTTCAACCAGATCCACATCAAGATCTAGAGGCTACAACTATTGCGAAATAATCTTGAACAAGATGCAAAAAAAAAAATGTTTTTAAAATCGCCAATGATTTGATGAGATGTCTTCACGATTTTATAATAGCTGTATAAGGTTGCGTTTAAGTGTTAGTTACTGACAAACAAATTGATAAAACAGGACTACATGTATTAACAATCTCGTTTTAAGTCATCTTTTCGTAAGTTCTATGGTCGATATAACGACCTTGTCAGCAAATACAATCTTCCACTGGGTTGCATGCTGACTGACGTTTTTCATTCCAATTGTAAGACCATAATTTATCACCTAATTGTCTACGGGCTTTTCTGTTTTCCCCGATTACGACAAAGAGCACACGACGGGTGTGTCCGGTCAGCAGAGGATGCTTACTCCTCCATGGCACCTGATCCTACCTCTATATTTTTAGAGGTCCGTGTTGCTCATCTTTGAATTCATATTTCGTTTTATGAATATTTGAGATGGCTGACGGTTTGTTATTGTCATTTTTTCAGCGAAAAGTGATATGTTGTGCATTTTAGGAAGGGCCGTCAACCAAGCTCTATGTTGGAAAAATTGCAGATTGTTCCTCGTTATAAATATATTGGAATTATTTTGGATGTATAGCAGTATCATTCCTATGTTGCAGCTGAAACACTATTGAAGGCCGATGGCAGGGCAAACTGGGAAATGATTTCGAAATTATATTTTTTTTAGGATGGTGAATTCAGAACATAAGAAATCTTATTCAATTTTTGTGTAGTGCCAGATCTTGATTATCAACTTATCAACTTGATTATCAACTTTCCTTACTTATGTAGCAATATACCCTCATCACCTGCATATGGTGGTTTTTTTTTGTCTCTCAGTTGATTTGGTTTGCAAGGGTATGCTCTTCGTATGAACAGTTTCTAAGATGAAGCAAGCTACTGACAAACAAGTTGATAAAAAGGACTATCAACAGTCTCGCTTTAAATCATCTTTTCGTAAGTTCTATGGTTGATACAACGACCTTGTCAGCAAATACAATCTTTCACTGCGTTGCATGCTGACTGACGTTTTTCATTCCAATTGTTAGACCATAATTAATCACATAATTGTCTAAGGACTCTTCCGATTTTTTCCCGATTACGACAAAGAGCACACGACGGTTGTGACCGGTGAGCAGAGGATGCTCACTCCTCCTAGGCACCTGATACTACCTCTATCTATTTGGAGGTCCGTGTTGCTCTGCTTTGAATTTGTATTTCGTTTTATGGATATTTATTTGAGATGGTTCACGGTTTGTTATCGTCATTTTTTTTCATTGTTCTGAAGTCGTGGGTTATAATACCTTACACTTACTTGAAATGCTGCGAAGTCGTGTAATTCGTTATTTTCAGGGGCATAACAGATGTGCCCCTTTTAATATGTTTAATATTAGAAGTTTCAGACCTTTGAAAACTGGGAAATGGTGAATACAGATCAGATTCCATGTGCCAAAAACTTTGCTGTAAACGACTGGGAAATGTAATTACAATATTCTCCAAAACTAAGGACATACTTCAATTAAATCGAACTCTGAAACAGGATTAAATATTACTTCAAATGTCTGAAAACGAGAACGTTCAGCTAGATGTGGCATTCTTCGTATTCGTATTAAAACTGGTTGATAAAAAACTGAACCTTTATAAGGACGTGTGTTTTCTGTTCTCACTCTTCTGTCGAAGATGAGAAACACTTCTTATAAGACTGTCAAATTTATGATTATAGAAGGAAAACAGTTTTGATACATTGTATGATGATCACCAAAAGAATAAGTACACGGGTTATTTATTTATAGCGTTAAATTAAAATTACTAGATAAAATAAGCCACATTTGTAAATGCAGCCTTCAACCATAGAAGAAATCTTTAAAGGACTATATATGGTTTGAGCTTAAAATGGCCCCTAAAATGAACATTGTCGTTTTACCATAATTCTTTGCTTTATTTGTACAAGTATACATTTGAAGTTTTTTCATAATTTTCATTTTAATATCATTGCCCAAAGTTTAGAAATATGACATCATAAAGTTTACCTTTTCCCACCATTTTCTCATTTTTAGCATAAAACTGCTTGTTTTGAAGCAGTTTTTTTTTTTAGAAAACTTTGAACGACTGCTTGAACAAAGAAAATATTTTCACCAAAGATGTATTTCTCCAATACTTATAAGTGACAAAAAGTTCGTTCCTGTTCAAAGAGTTACTCTATATTTCCCATTCGATAAAAGATAAGAAAAATGTCAATTTTTGACTGATTTTGATTGAATTTTAAAAATAGCGCCACTTTTGACGTCATATGCTGCCATTGAGTGCATATAAATCAAATTAATAGGTAAAAAACATATTTCATGTCAACTCTTTTATAAAATAACACAACAGATTAATGTACTTGAATTCTTTTAAAAATAGCGAATTATGGGGGCCAAATTTGACTGATATCATATATAGTTCTTTGCAGGTGTAAATTTTCATATAATTTTATGCAGAATTTTTTATAGGTCCGACAAGCCGGGTGCAAGGTAGTTTAATGTTTATTATGTTTACAGTATGAATTACAATATTTATAATGCACAGTGTCACTATAATAAACGATTACTTACTTATGACTTGCAAACTGTTGCATGTATAAACGAGATAAATAAGGAACAAAATGCTGATAATGAAAGTTTCCAAGAATAATATGTATACATAGTTGCTTGATTTGAGAATGAATTATAAGTATTGTCAGGTAACTGTTATCTGTTTTTCACATTGTCACATTAAAGATTTGCCATGAACCACTTAATACAAAATTTCAAATTAACTTTTGATCAATATATATTGGGGCCTGTTTAATATGTTTCGCAAATTAATCGAAGTTTTTAAATAACGCTGTGATATTTTGATTTCAAAAAATAGATTTTGTTTCAGTAACTTGTTGTTTAACATTGTTACATCCTTATTGCGAATCTAATCTCCTCTTGTCATTCTAAGATAATACTATTCAATGAGCTTTATGATTATACGTGTAAAGCGCAGATTAAATCAGTCTGATTTTAACTAGATGTGTTGTGTTACCATTTTATAATGACTTGCATATTTTAATGGGTTTATTTTTTACTAACTTAGATTGAATTTGAATCGGATTCGCTTTTTAATGAGCCATATTTTTTTTAATTTATTTTAATTTCCTTTTTGTTTACTTTGCTAACGTGTTGCCATACAGTGTTTAAACTTCCTGAATGCCTTTTTTGTTAGATTGTGAATAACCTAGGCTCTTTTATAAAAACCTCTAGTTGTCTGTTTCGAGATCAAGTAGTCTTTAAAAAGCATGCCTTTTAGATTTCAATGTATCAATGGATGTTTAGTGTGGTGGTTGACCATGGTTCATTTTGTTGGTAAGAGATTATTTTAACAGTTTTTAAACGATTTAACAAAATCTGAAGATTAGAAATGAAAAAACAGAGGTAGTTAGAAAACTTTTGAAATCACAGTATAGGAAACTTTCGTGTTGTATTTTTCAGTTTTAAATATCGATAACATTGTTATTTGCTTACAATGTTTTTCTCTAAACTTTAAAAAATGCTCATGACAATAATGATTTCCTTTTAAAGAGATACGCAATAAGGAAGTATGCCATATTTCTTTTGTAAATACATTAATTTGTATATTTTTAACCTCGGTTTACATATTTTGTATACTTTATATCTTTTTATCATATCTATACACTACCTAAATACTTGAATGATGTTTTATCTAGAATGTTTCACTCGTGATTATTTTTATAATAACAAATTTAAGATTAAAATACTCTCAAAAATCAAATCAGAACAGAAAAGCATTGATGACTTTTACAAATATTAAATGTTAAGGCACGCGATGCGAAAGTAATCGCCACGAGTCAAAAACAATAATTGATAACTTCCTTCGTCAAGTCCACATCATGTCTCTTTGTCTTCAGACAAATAGTCCGAATATTCTACTCTTGCCCATTTCTTTTCTTTAAAGAATTTATAAATCAATGTGAACGCTAAATTCATTGTATTTACTTACGTTGTTTTATACTCTTACGTCAATGATTTTGTGAACAAAAAATCAGCAAGAAGCGGTTTGGAAAGACATGATTTGATGTTACATTTACAAATTGTAAAACGTAAACTTTTGATTATAACTGCCGTGAAGATGGATGGATGATCGTGGTTTTTCCTAGACTATATACACTCTCTTTAGAAGAAGCACTGAATAAACATAATGAACAATATTTAAATTTAAAGCTAAATATGCTAAAAACTTGAGTTACTCTCCAATAACCATTTGCTACGAGTTTTGAGACAGAAACATGTAATTGAATATTTGAATTTCAAGAACACCTGAAAAAATTGTTTTATTTACCAAAGCATCGAAACAAAATACATTTATACAATAATATCAATCTGAAGACAAAGATAGATGGTTAAAACATTTTTAGCCTCATCGATGGGATACTGTTGTATTAAAGTAATTATACAATCATGATCATAATTTGGGGTAGGACTGCTCTTGTCCACCACCCTTAACTACGATTACAAATGCAGATATTTGGATGTTTGACATTAAAAGAAATATCTTAACTTCAGAGTTTAAATTCCTTTGTTGTGGATCGAATTTCATGGAGCCAATCGTGTAGATTGATATTTTTTTCAAAATAGGTTAATGGCAACATTTCGTGAAATTACTTGAATTATAAATAATAGATATATTAAATCTATTATCCACAATTCGTTGTGGATTTAAATTCATAGATGACGAAAATTAGCAATAACGAAATCCTTGAAAATTGAGCATACACGAATTTCAATGATCCCACAAATGTCAGTCTGTATGTGTATCCTACAGCTAGATTTGGAGTGAGGTGACACACCATCGGAACTCCCGCCCCCGCGAAATTCATTCAATAACAATATTTTTGTCATATGTTCTCAAAAAATGAAAACATATTTATCTCTTTATAACTATAATGTATACATTTACATTGTTCTATGTCAACATTTCTTTCTCGATATAACTAAAACTCACTCTTACATTATCATTTTTAACTCCGTATTTTGTTAAATTGATATAGCAAATTGCAAGAAAACTCATCAATCACAGTATGGTGATTTAAATTATGTTGTCAATACAATGCAAACTATTTGCATTATTGAAACGACATAATAGTTTATAGGTTGATAAGACGATAAAAAGTATGACAATGAAAAAGTTATAACACAACAAGTGTAGGCCCCGATACGCTTTCGTACTTTATGGCTAAAAATTTTAAGGATTACATTTACTCAGGGGCGAAGAAAATCCACTAATAGGAACGAAAAACTACTTATCGTACATTGTAGCCCAACTTTTCTGGTGCTATATTTCACTTTCAAATAACTAGGTCAATTACCTACTTTTATGCTGGTGACCTCTGAAAGTTTATTAATTTTTTTTTAAATTTGTCAAAATTGTCCTCCTTTTCCAATGTTTTCTTTATTTTGTAATTATTAGAAATAATAAAACAATAGTGAATGATAAAATACGAATAGCATTACTAATTTCATATTTGAATAAATCGTTTTAAGCTAACATTTTAAGTTTATTTTAGTCCGAATTTCCTCTATCTATTTTCAAAAATCCATTTTTGATCGAGTTTTACAAAAAACTTACCAATAGGAGCTCCAAACCATTGATTGCCGAAAACTGTTTTATTGTCAGTATTCTGTTGACATTGACATTATATAAAGTCAGTGATCAAAATTTACAGTATTTTATCTTGAATTGATTTTATGCATTTTTAAGATTTTTCGCGTGCCAGCTAGTGATATAAAATTATACACGAGTTAATACAACCATGAAATATGTAAAATGATATGAAAAATCACATAGAAACTTAACTTTTGCGATTACACTGAAACAGAAAGTTTTTAAGAGAAAATAAGAAAATGAAAAAAAAATAGTCCTAATTTCTTCTGTTTCAACATTACTCTACTTTTGTCGTAGCAAATCTTCCATAAATAAACAAAACATGGAAATCAATATCGATATTTGTTATAAACATTGTTATTCTGTGTTTTAAGACAATTTTGGCATTCAGGTATTGAACTTTGTAAAAATATTGTTTGAAATTTCAAACCCTGAGTAAACGTAATCCTTAAGGTAAACCTGAAGGGTTGATTGATAACATGCCAGTGTCTTTAGTCCAGACGATAAAACAAAGTGACAATCCCGTTTTGTAGAATGTCATTATGATTAATGTTTATTTTCTTTTTCACATTTTCTTCTTCGACGTTCCGAATGACAGCAAAAAAAGAAAAAAAGAACGAGGTTTACTCTCTGTGTCCACTTTAGGGGTTTGGGTTTGGGTTTACTCTGGATTTACTCTCGGTCCACTCTAGTAAACCCGAAGTAAACCCAGAGTAAACCCAGAAAGTAAACCCAGGGTTTAGTTTGGGTTTACTTTCTGTTAGGTTTGGTCTGATCGGTACTGTAGTTCGGCATTTTTTAGGCGTTTTTAATTTGAGACTAAAGACTAATGTCGATCGCAAAAAAAAGTTACCTTGAATATGAAGCATGTGCTGAAAAAACATTATTTTTTTTTTAATTTTGGCACACGTTATTGGTTTCAACCAGTGTTGTTTATTTCATCTGTGCTTTTGTTGAGAAGACATATCAGTCATATCATTTTACTCCATATTTCTTTTTTAATTATTCTATTTATAAGGATGGGATGAACACTTAGAATTTTTGTTAAGTGTACAAATAACCGATCGCGAACGCCCTTTTTTCAGAACAATTAGTTTTTAGATCATAAGATTATTGAAATAAATAAAAGTATCATTTTAATGCTAATTGAAATTGGTTCTTAATCACTAAATTTTTCACAACATGAAGTGACTTTTAGCATGATAAAAACCAAGAGATAGCAAATAAATTTAGAGTCAAAACTCATTCCGGTCGATTATTTACTTTTAAAACGTTTTAAAAGAAGTTTCTGACAGCTCGTTGAATATTAAGAAGACAAAATATTATGTAGATTCGGGAATCAATTACAATATATGCATGGAACTGTCTGTTTATGTTAAAATCGAATACTAAGGTAAGATACTTTAAGCCAAACCCACTTCCAAGCTGAGTTATCATTTATATCCTTATGCATGTCCATTAAATTTGGTTAACACATATCAAACACTGGTTTGAAATCTTTTTTCACTGTTATTATGTTTTTTAAAAGCTAAAAAAATTAAATAAAACATAAATATAAACATAACAATAATTCATTCGGGATATGAAGGTGGCAACATTGCAGAAAAAAATTCACAACGCGCGTTAGCAGATTATGTAATTTTTGATCGCTACCTTTATAACCCGCATGAATCATCAAAGAAAGTATTTAATTGTTTAAATTTACATTTTATAATCAAATTAATATTTTTAATGTGCATCAGTACGTTAGCTAAAGAAACGGCCAAATCGTCTCTGACATCATCATGACTATTTCATGCAGTCCATGGTTTATCTTGGGTCGTTATAGGTTTCGACCAATCTGTAAACGGGGGCGTGTAAATTTTATTCTAGCTGTTTTTATAGAGCTATGAATTAACTAGAAGAAATAGAGGGAATTACACTCAGTAAATGCAACTATATTTTTTTGAAAGTCTAAGAAGGTCAAAGACCGTGTGCAATAGAGCTAGAAGTGGGTATGATTCAGAATAATAAAATGATATACGTTATTATTTTTATCCATTCCTTTCAGCTGGAATTACACTTACAGTCAGTCCGTCCAATAACGTTGAAGTTCACCAGGTGGTGACTCTACAGTGTGAGTTAGATCCGAATTCAGTTCCTCCAATCCTTGTGATATTTTCAGTGAAGCCAACAACTACCCTTTGTTTGTTGGAACCGTTAAATGGCACATGTAAATATACCCAGTCTTCTTGTTTATCTACTTACAATGCTTCATGTTCCAATGAAACTGTGTTTAGTATACAGGTGAATGTTCCACAAAGCTGGAATGGTGCGTCTATCTGCTGCCAAACGATTTTTTCAACAAGTAACTATGTCAACTTTTCCGTTAAAGGTATGTAAAGAACTCATATTCGAATTTACAAAAAGCATATTTTATTGATACACTTTACCATCATTATTACATGATATAGTTATCGAGCATAAAATGAATTCACTGTAGTGTAACTGTACACTTGTTCATGTATATGTGTACTAGAATGAATAAGAATGGTTTATTAAGATTTCAAGTAATTTTTTATTAACAATACCAGTTGCTTATTATCTAGTATCAAAATGAAGAAATTGTCACAATAAAGATCGACTTTGTTCATTCTATGACCTCTGAGGTCAGGATGGGCCAAAATAATGGTTTTTAATTCCATATTTAAAATACAAGAAAAACAATATCTATATTAAATACATATATATATAAGAAAATGTGTGATATTAATGCGTCAAAGCCTTTTTCAGAAGTAAACATGCAAACAAAAATTATGTTTTGTATGCATCGTGATCCTGATTTGGTCATTAAAATTTAAGAAAAAAAACAAATGAAAACGGCGTCTCATTTGAAACAAAATAAACCCATGTACAAAGGTACGAGGACAATAATCTGTGAAATTTACTAATAAGCAAGTAATAACTAATCATTAAAAGTTAAGTCATATTACAATTTATTTATAATTTAATTTACATCAGTTAAATATTTCGTTAAGGATATATAAACATTTATGTCTATTGGTGCGTCACATTGTCGCATATGCTAAAACCTGGATTTTTTCCATAAAAATCTATATTAAGTATAGTAAGGTTTATGACAGAATTGTTCGCACGATTATATGTCAACAATCGACAAATCAAATTTATACATGTCCTAATTTTTATATAATTTGTTTATAAATCATGATTTAATATATAAAAAAGCGATAACTCGTTATATGTATTTGTATACAGTACCGGTGACATCAGTGACGATAACTCCGGTAGCAACCACATTGATAGACGGACAAGTTATCAATCTAATCTGTATAACATCGTACTGTAACCCACCAGCTAATATCATGTGGTACAAATCAACGACGGCCATACATGTAACCAACCATTCAACATCTACAAGGAATATATCTGATGGTTTAGTTAGAACAACATCTTCCTTACAGACTCAAGTTGTCAAAATGGACAACGGAAAACATGTGTATTGTACAGCGAGCAACATACCAGGCCGCAGTATTAATTCTACTGTGCTTACATTGGCCGTTTTGTGTACGTATACTTACTTTTACATGAACTATAAAACTTTTATTAAACAAAAAAATTAAATTAAATTAAATAAATAAATAAAATAAAATTAAGTAACATTTTGAGAAAAGTTTCAGAAATCTCTTTTCAAATATTTGTTAAATTTGGTATTGTTAAAACTAGCCATTGAATTAAACTGAAGAAAAGAATATTTTTGCGTTCAAAGTATTAATTATGTCATTCTTGTCATTATGGGACTTTTCATTGTATCTCGCACAGAATCAGATACAAATTTTATTTCAAAACTGTGACATTGTATAATTAAGTTAACCTATATATTTTCTAAAATTAAAACTGAGAGAAAATTGTAAAATTTAGAAGCTTGTTAAAATTTCTACTAGATAAGATTTATCTGTTTGTCCTGACCATAGTTAATCAGATATTGTAAAAGGTGATATTTATCTGAATTTAAAAAATACTTGGAGACTTTCTCATGAAGATGTTTTAGAAAAAAATTTATATTCTCAACACATTTTCACATTTCATTAAAATATTTCTATATGAAAAAAAGAAGTTTTGATAAAGTTCAACTACAAATGCTGTGAAATGTAACTATCCCAATGAGGTTCAAGTCCTGACACGATCCTATCCAACTATTGTAATCCCTTTTCTAGGGTAGCACCTTTTGTTAACTTTTTGGAACATTAATTAATAGTTTAACGAAATGAAGAGTTTTTTAAGTAGGCTTAAAAATGATGATATATACCATTTCTTTATCACCTATAAAGCCTTTTTTATTTTCTGTTTAAAAACAATCACTAAGTTCCGTTTATAAAGTAATATACTATTTCAAGAAGCACAAACCACTCTTCCGTGGGGAGTTTTTTATTTATGTTACTGTTTTGTCAAGAACCTTAAGGTTTTTTTTAAGGTTCATATTTGCCAATACGCCCTGGGGGAAATGGAATGTATTTTTTAATCCTCGTTGAATTTATTGAAAAAAGTATGTATACAGTCAAATATATTTTTTTTTATTTACGTTGCTATCTTATTTTTTATTTTTCATAAAAAAAATTCCCGAAACTTTTAAAAAAGATTTCCATTTAAACACTTACATGATTTGCTATAAAACGTACCAATGGATGAAGAAAAAGTCCCACTGATTAGGAATTTTATATTATTTGTGAAAAAAAAAATTTGGTAGGTAAGAATTTTTTTGGAACTATGGTATACCCCCCCCCCCCCCACGGATTAGGATTTTTATGATTTATGGAATTAGGTTTTATCAAGATTTTTGAGGATTAGTCTAGCCCCCCCCCCCCCCCCACTTCCAATTTGCTTCCGACGCCACTGTCAGATAAAGCTAATTTTGTAATTTAACATTATAAAACTACTATTTGATTATGATGATATAAAGGAAATTAAGTTGCAATAGCGATGATCTGTAGAAAAAACCGTGGGGTACAATATGTAATATTTATCCAACACAGTAACTGCTTGCGAACAGTTTGATATCACATTAAGAAATGACTGCAACATAGTGTACAAAACCAATTGTCTTGTGCAACGAGGTATGATTGGCGGTTTAAAAAACCAACATAATGGATATCATTGTTTCGTGATTAAAGTTGACTTTTTAAAAAGTTCTTACCCGTAAAAATGTTCATTATAAGTATTACTTATAATTTACTTCAAATTTTGTTAATTAAAGTTTGATGAATAAATTGCCAAAATTCCCAGAAAAAGATTTACCTGCGGAATACGTAATATTGTTCACAACTGTTTGATAGATAAACCAGAAGTGACAAGTACCATAAGTCCATACATAGTTATAGAGGGAAAGACAGCTACACTGGAATGTATACTGACCGATGCAAATCCGAGCAAAGGTATTGCGTGGAAGTGGTTCAAAACAGACAGTCCCAGCATTGTGCTTTACAAAGGGCCGATCTTTAAAATCGCAAACATACAGAGGGATAAGTCAGGATCATACAATTGCACAGCCAACAACTTTGTAGGGACATCAGAAGCAGTCACAATTCATGTAGATATACAATGTGAGAAGTATATTTTAATTTCTTTTTCAAGAGGAAAACATCAGCAATTTTAATAAATAATGAATTGAAAAAAATAACGATGAATGCATATCAATTTAAGATAAACCGGAAGTGACATCAAGTATCCCAAGTCCATACATAGTTACAGAAGGACATACAGCTTCATTGGAGTGTAGAGTGACTGCCGCCAATCCTAACTTTAGTATCATATGGAGATGGTACAAAACAGACAATCCCAGCAACGTCCTTCACAACGGACCAGTATTAGCAATTCCAAATATAAAGAAGAACAGGTCGGGGACGTACAGTTGCACAGCCAGCA